>NW_010405430.1:40178-43707 GCF_000710305.1 Buceros rhinoceros silvestris | reverse complement strand
ATTCTCTGCCCCAAAATCGCTTGACCCGTAACACCCAGCTCCAGAGCAGTCCCGCGGGGTCCAACGAGAGCGGCCGATGCTGTTGTTTAAGGAGCAGCAAGCAGACATGAGGAGAGGCCTGGACGGCTACAAAAACCTGTTTTCTCAAGCACGACACCAAATGCTCACTGTAAGACAAAAAAACTGAACTCAAGGCAGTTTAAAAATACATCTCAAAGGAGGTAGTACGCAACTCATTCCTAGGGTATAACAGTGATGCTGGGGGGATAAGGCATAAGCAAAGTAAGAAGGCATTCAACAAATAAACTTTCTAAACAAGTAACTGAAGCCCAGCACAAACCCTAGGTTCTCTTCTTGGGTCCATGGAAGTAAGAATACAGAAAGGAATAAACTAAAACAGCATTCTGAGATGGGTATTTCACAGTGGATACTGGGCAGTTACAGGAGTTGATGTTCACATCCCAGCCCTGCTGTTTCATCCCTCGTGGAAAAAGGCACTCTGCCTGGAACTCTCATCCAGCACCTCAAAAGAGGTCCCAGGTTGGTTTTTGGCTGTGACAGGGAGAGCAGGGAACCGATCACAGCCAGCGGGTCAGCTGCTGCCCCGGCTGCTGCGCCCAGGGGAGCTGGGGGTGTGTGTGCGTGCAGAGCGCGCTGCAGAACAGCAGCCCCCACCACCCCCTTCTGTGGAAAGGGGAAGTTTTCCCTTAACACGGATCAGTCTGTATGCCTACATTCACAACTTTAAAGTAGTATTTTCCAGAAAGTATAGGATTAAAAACACTCCGATGTTTGCCTAATATTGCTATGCCAAAACCAGAATTAACACAAGTATCTCATTTATCGACTTGAAAAAAATCCAAGCCCGCACAGAGCTGCGTTAGACTGAAACTGGACTGACCCAGTAATAGGAAGAATGGTTTTGATGTACATGCAAAAAGATCTTTTCCACTATATTACACTTCCCCAAATGCAATAGGTTATCATGTAGTGTTTACACAGTAAAAACTTAGATTTTCTGAACTTCCCCACAGTGCTCAGAGATGTCACCAGTACGTTCAACTCAAATAAAGAAACTTTAAATATTCTAATAAAAATAGCTTTTTTTTTTTAATAAACCACAAGTAGAAGGCAAATATACCAGAGTATGCATAGCTTTTGAAATGTAAAGTATATCACGGACCAATGCATGTCCTCCTTTATTTATCTCATGTAAATGCATATTACTGACTTAAGCCAAGATTTTGGGACAATGTTGTTGTTTCGGAAACACGTACTGAAGAACATTGACAGGAGAATGAAATTTAGAGGACAAAAAGTCATTTAAATCATGTGTATTTAGAACACACGTGCTGTATGCTCTGAGCTTCCCTGAAAAAAATAGTGCAATTCAGTGTATATACTGAATTCAATCAAGAGGCGGTATAATTTTATTCCTTTGAAAAAATACTGCTCTAAAAATACCCAGTTGTCCTCTAAACTTTGACTTATTTTATGGAAGTATAACTTTAAAGTTCATTTTCATATGCAAAATATTTACACTTTATAAACTTGTAGAATTTCTAATAAACTATATTATATATACTTACACAAAACTTAATTTATATATAATCCTGTTACATCTTGCAGATCCAAACTCACCACATGTACAATAATTTACAATGACAGAACCCTCAAGCATCAAAATATCTCCTTTAAAACAACAATATTCAATAAAGTCCTCTACAGATTCTGAATTGCGGTATTTCCTGGATTGCCCAAATAGCATTAAACTTCTGAGAATATGCAAAATTTTAATTAAAAATCAACTAGCAAGGTTTTTGCTGTCATAGAAATGCTTGCAACTATTTTAAAAAAATACCTGAAAGGAATAAATCAAGGGTTTACGAGAAGCCTCTGAAGTGAAGGCTTGAAACTAGGCTTCACGGGAAGGTTCACTGTGAGTGCACACACAAATCTCTGTGTACTGAAGTCCCTCAAATACTCAAGAATAAGTTTGTTGAACAAAAGTTAAACAGTGAGCTATAAATGTACAAGTTTTCAACAGTATTCATAATTGATTTCTTTTTTTTTTTTGCTTACTTTGGTATAAAAGCTCCTTCAAACAGGCACATTTAGAAGCCAAGCACAAGCTTTAATACTGTGGCTGTTGTTGGATATTTAAGCAATGTCTCTGTGGCTCGGTTTTAATGATATAAATCTTCTTTAGAACCGTTTTAGTCTACATTAATCCAAAGAACCAGTACTGCCCACAGTGATAATTTGCAATACACTTTAGTGCTCAACAGTTAGCCAAGACAGGACCACTCAGCATCCAATACAACTGTCATTTCTTTTAAAAAAAGTATTAAAAAAATTTACAATAAAAAATGGGCTTCTCTCTCGATATCTACTGGGCTATCTGAACTTTTTAATTAGAAGCATGTCAGTGAACTTGCCTCCATATTTTTATTTCGAAAAAGGAAAATCTGGACTCCTCAGGTAACCAGAAAATTTCAGCACTTCTCTCTGAAATCTTGCAATATAATTCATTTTTACCTCATGAACTCGACAAACATATTCCTGTTAGGAATACACACATACCTGATTTTACACCATGTGAATATTCCTATTGCCATTAATGCGTTTACTCACAAAGTGTGAGACTGAGCATAAACTTCCTCACAGGAACATGACCTACAATGTAATAAATTAAAGCATTCTTATGAAAACAATAAATCAATTTAATTTCAACTGTACCAGACTTTCCGAAATAGCTCTTAAAGCCCTCCAGAACTAGAAGCTGATTAATAATGTTCCCAGTCCACAGGTTCAGAAAGGCACATAATTGAAGAGTTGGTTTTGTCTGAAGTCCTCCTCAGAGAGAGACAATCTAAAATAATGTGTTAGGACAGTCTAAAGTAAGGCATTAAAATACTCCTCTTTATGCTATAGATCTATGTTAAGCACCACTTGCTATTACAGTATAGAATGAAGCCAACAATTTCTTCAAAAATGCGTTTGCACATGGGACATCATTTGTGAGGGAGATGTCGATGAGGATGATGAATTGGATATCTTAGAATTGTTTGTGATCTGCAGTTCTTCTAGTCTCCTGATATAATCATCACGTAATGCAAGGAGCTCCATGTAACGCTGCTCCACGGGGTTTGGCTGCTAGAAAGAGATCTATGTTAGTCTCATCGCTTCACTCCAACTCCTTGTACGCAGTTCGGCTGCTCTGTGGTGTCCTGGCGTTACACTGTATTTGTGGTTTCCAACACATGTAACAAGTTGTAGCTAAATACTTATTTCCGTAATGCAAGAGCCCTCTGCCTTCCAGCTGTTCGCACCCAAACAAAATCTTTACACAATCCACTTCTTGCCACCTCAGTAAAATCAGCCAGCACTTCCAGGAGCATATGGATTTTATTTTCTTATTATCTAATACTGTGGAAGATGTGTGAATACCTTGTCCTTGTGAATACCTTTTATCTTGACTTATTAAAAGGTTTTAGATTCCAGGGTCAGATGTCTCATCATTTTCCCT
>NW_010405430.1:7962-40096 GCF_000710305.1 Buceros rhinoceros silvestris | reverse complement strand
CCCTACAAACAGTGTTTAGCCATTTTAATCATCAGATTAAGATGAAATCCATGTCTTCAGATTAAATAACTTCTCTTGCTGATGAAATTTACTTCAGTTTTGAATAGTCACTTTGTAGCTTTGTGTAAATAAACAAGTGAAGTAAACACTAAGCTTCATTGGTGAACTCTGTAAGTAAACCTGGATGCGTTTAAAATTGACTGCCATAGCTTTCAGGAGATTACTCACAGAAAAAAAGCTTCTTAACTCTTTCCATTTTAATCTTAGCTTCCTTTTTCAGAAACAGTAATGAAACAAAAGGAATGTTACAGATGTCCAAGGCAGCTACAGAGCCTACAGTCACCTTCAGCTGTATCTACCTGTCAAGAATTTGCTGCCGTTTCACAATTAACTGCCTGCAATTAAAAGCTATTAGCAGTACAGTTTCAGAAGCAAATGTGAATGCCTCACCAGTTCAAAACCAGCTGAACCAGTGCGCTGAGGGGCACCACTCGCTACACACCCCAGATGAGGACGGCAGCGAGTGTTGAAGCAGCTGCGGAAGTTGGATCAATGACTGAATGTAGTTACTAAGATGATTAGAGATGTAGAATTAATGACATTGCTAGAGACAGACCAGGCTCTTCATTAGACTGAAAACTGGTGCAGAAGATGCTTCTAAGTAATGGCACTATGAAAGGCCATTTAAAAAACGGTTCAGGCCACACGTCCACCATGCAGTTGCTTAAGTCAAAATGAAGCATAAGTTTCATGTGCAGCAAAAAAAAATTCTTGCATTTTAGACACATAAATGGTGAAAATGAGAGACCAGTAGCAGCAGCATAGATGATTATCACATGGGTTTGCATTTCTAATAGGAAACTCCTGTCAGAAACCTTGCCTGAATAATGGCAAAGCATATTTTTAAGTAGATTAACAGCTAATTTGCATGTCCTATAATCCATCTCTTTCTGAAATACATCTTTGGATTCACCTTTTTCAAAATGCCCTCATCTTCCACAGCAAGCAACAAAAGCTTCAAACCTAGAACTTCAAATTAAAACTGGCAACATACTTGTAAGAAAATACAGAAACTGTCTGGCTTTCTTGCAATCTCCTGTAAATAATACAAGGCATCAGCTGCAGAAAAGGAAGTGCGTGGCTTGAAAATTCCTGATTTATTCCAGGGGCTGGATTGTGAAGTCTGCCTCTGTCAAAGAAATTGCTCCTCTATCTTCTCTGACTCAAGACACCACTATTTGTTAAGAAGGATGAGTAAGTCTCTCTACACTACCTTTCCATCCCACATTGCTGAGATTTCCAGCACGATTGTAACAAACATTGAATGTCCATATATTAAACATTAAAAACAGAACTGAACTGAATTTGAGAAAAGCTTTTCTGGGCTTCCAGACTGATCCACTTGTACAATTTTCAGTAACAGCTTTCATCTAACATTTACACAGTGTAAACAGTGTTGGGTCATCAAAGTTACATTAAAAAAATCTTACCATAAGCCATTAATATAGATAGAGCTTTTGAAAGAGAGAGGACCAAATAGGTCATCTTAATCTGTAAAAGACTAAGCAAATGCATCTCTGTGTTTGTGATGCTAATGCCCTAAATCTTCAGAGATCAAGAAGCCCTATTTCTAGGGCTGTCATTCACCCTTCAGTAGCATCAAATGCCCTTAAAAAATGCTCCCCCAACCCTGTCATCAAGAACAGGGGATAGAAAGAGCTTGAGGATGACTTGACACTAAGCAGTGAAATAAGCTCAGTGTTCTGAGAAGAGCTGATCGAGTCCAAAACCAAAAAGATAACCGAATAATCATTTTCACCTTTTTCCTCTCTATCTTTACAAATATAATATAAAAACCCTGAACAGGTTACAGGTACTGTAAGACAGTTATAACACAAAATCCTATTTCTGAAGTCTAAAAGCATTTCACACATTACAGAGAATTCACTTACTTGTTGTCGGATCCTTGGGTTCCACCTGATGTAGTAATTGACCCAGAGCTCTAAATGACGCATACTGGCTACCGGATAGAGCGCTCGATTTAGCTCTTTAGTATAGAAAGGATTGGTGTATTTAGATTTTTCACTGTTTATCAAAGACCATAATGATAATGTTTTCTCAGTCACTTTCTAAAAAAAAATTGAAATAAGAACAGTAAATACTTGCACAAAATCAGGAAATCCATCATAGAAGCCATGGTTACATTCTAAAATTAATACACTTCTGATTTACTGAGAAGCATAAGAAGCTACTGTATTAAAATATTCCAGAATTATTGTTTGACAAGTCCTTCAGTGACTGTGTAGTCTTTAAACTACCAACACCAAGTAATTACTATGCAACTACTCTGTAACAAAATTAAAGCCAGTTCAAGACCACTGTCATACAAGGAATATAACCAAATATAACACAATCAAAACCTTGTCATCATCTAGGATCAAGATAGCAATACAATTAAACAAGACTAACCTCTTTTTCTCTAAGGAACTCGCTGTTATACAAGAAAGTACCAAACCGGCAGCTGTACAGGTGATCCAGGATTGTAATCAAGAACTGCTCATTGAATTCAAAGGCTGTAGGAAACTAAGAACAGAAAAGACAAATTTGTTCTTTACATCAAAAAGCAGGGAGAGATGCACATGCCTTGGTTAAAGGCCTAAGGCGGCATTTGGAAGCCTGATTACATCTACACATCATTAAGATAATACTTTCATATGCTTTATAGAGTTAAGTGTTCAGATGATGCGAGGGGTCCAACTTTCTCAAACCAATCACTGAAAAGAACTCTTTTCAAAATGTTCTAACTGCCTTTAATTTCTAACAAGAAGGAGAAAATACAGAACAGTTACATTTTTACTAACAAGACAGGATAATATATCCCTAGTGCACTCCTCAGAGTGCAGCACCACACAGGGAAACAAGAGCTTAACTCCTAACCCTTGGCCCTAAATGGACTAAGTTTGCTGCTTTGTTACATTATTATTGAAAATACCACATTTAAATCACAGCACTCAACAGCCCCCAAGCTTCCTTTTCAAGCTCTGACAAAACATTTGTCCCTGTCATTCAAGGGACAGCTTCACAAAGCTGCGAGATGAAACAGCAGGCCCTATTAAGACAGCTGTAAAAGCTTTCTGCTGGGTCGCACCTCTCAGCATGTTTCTGAGAAGCCCATATTCCAAGATACACCAGACTTGCATCACATCCTGACCAAGTAGTACAGCTTACATACCACTTTCAGAAATGGGGTAGAGAAGGTATGGTTTACAAGTAAAGACACTCTTTTTGAGTGTCAGAGCAGAGGGGCGTGCTGGCCTCTTCAAATACCTTTTTTTTTTTTTTAATAAAGATCTCGGTTTTTAATTCAGCAATCTCTTAACAGTGTTACCTTCTGAAGAATGATGTAACATACCTGTTTAGACATCTGCCATACACAATCAATAAACTGGAGAAAGATGGGCGATCTGTCGGCATCAGCATGATTTTTATCACCATGACCTATTCTCTGAAATGAAGCAATAAGCCTCCTGTTAACCAAAATAGTCTATTTTATGGCCAATAGACATTGTTTCTTATTTTGCACTAGAATATCAATGCTTCTGTAATACAGCACCCTGTTCTTATGATTTCAAAATTAGTTGTTGCACCAAGGAGGAGAGATTCTGATATACGGAAATGATGTCTGAGAAAAATTCCAAAGCAATAATTGGTGCTGTAATAAAACCCGCTAGTTATTGGACAAGCAGAACTGTTACAGCATCCATTACTTTTCCAATAATAAAGACATATTTTGAACTACATTTATGTAATAAGTTTGTCAAAAGCCAGGTTATAAACTTTGCCTTCTTTTGTAATTTAAGCCACTGGAGAATACAGATCAAACTATCCACACAGATTCTCCTCTCCCCGCTCCACACTTGAACCTGAAGATTCACCCTGAAATAGACATTGACCATGAGTGAACTCGAAGAAACATCCATGTTCTTGACAGAAAATTAATGCACTTTTTCAAAGTTTGGGTTAGCTTCTCATTCTCAGGAGTCCAAAGTATTCTCCCCACTAAGAAAAAGCAGGTTTGGTGAAAGCTGTTTCCTTCCTTTTCACATCTTATAGTTGAGAACAGGTAAGATATTCAGGGAAAAGAGATTCTATTAACTCCATAATTCTGCTTGAATATACTTGCCCAGAGGAGACAAAAGAAGAGCATGTCTGTTGAACTAAGATGCTGTCTATCCGCCTGTAAGATAGCAGGCTTAATGTCTTAAGGACATGAAAAAATGATAAAATCAGTACCCTGCTCTGTACAGTGATTTACAAGATGATTTAAAATAACAGAATTGAGTGGCAGGAAATAGAGGGAGATGAGGGATTGTAACTGAACTCAGTCAACAGCAGCAAATGACTAGAAAAGCACTATAGGGAATACAAATTGGCCTCCCTGCTCTCCAGTTTCCATGGTTTAAAATATGTGGTATCCGTTAACAGAGTCATATAAGTGTTCAGGAAGGAGTAAAAGTCCTTCCACTTTCACTAATGGTTAGTAGTTTTCGGCTGTCTAAGTATTTTCCTTCCACAATTATGTCTATGTCTCATATTTCTGACAGTAGAGTGCATTATTTGAACAACATTCCCCATAGCAAGCAATTTTATCATCTGGATAGTGCACTAAGTTTGCTGTACACAGAAAAGCCGGGCTAGGGAATCCTTTTTCAACAGGAAAACTTACCGTGCACCTCATCACACAGAAAATACAGAGAGGAATAATTAAGTAGTTTAATATTTAGTTATTTGCTATTCAAAAATCCAAACTGCAGCTCTGGTAACACAACATGATGCTTGCTCTAGCCCAGGTGATATTAGAAACGCCCTGCTCCAATTGCCCGCTTAAGGGAAGGCACAACAGCACTAGTTTCAGAGATGAGGCTCGGGAAATGCTAACTGCACTGAGGTGCCCAGTCCTCACTATTAAAACTCAGTTCTGTTAAATAATTACCAAATCAAAACAGAGCAAGTATAGTCAAAATATCTTCTGCTTGCATTATCAGTTTTTATCACAGAATCATTTAGGTTGGAAAAGACCTTTAAGATCATCAAGCCCAACTGTTAACCCATCGCTGCCAAGTCACCACTAAACCATGTCACTCAGGACCACGTCTGCACACCCCTCCAGGGATGGGGACTCCACCACTTTTACAAAACACTCCAGAAAAGAACTACTTTCACTATAAGCTGAACAATCCATCAAATCAAAACATACAGTACTCTAAGAAAATGGCAGATAGCTAAAGGAGAGTGGCTTCAACCATTTCCAAAGATTACTATGTTAGTGAGCAAGTTGGGAAACTAAAATAGTAGTTTAAGCAAAAGCGAGCTATTTAAATCACCATTATTGCTGCTACACCGTCAGAGAAGAACCAATGGACTTGTTACACAATCCTTTGTTACACAATCTAATTTTATCTGCACCATGACTATTACATTTTTTAAAAATGCAAAATAACTTGAGAATAAAAAGGCCAGACAGCATTTTCCTGTGGCTGTATCATGACAGAATACTTCAAAGGTTTCTACAACATATCACTGCAAGAAGACTGTAAGTAAGCACACAGAAACCGGGCTACAGCAGGTATCACTCCCAACAATCAAATGCAAATCTCCTAAGCCTCAAAGCACCTTTAGAATGTCAGATCAAAGACTGCTGCAGCCTACAAGCACACTTAAATGGTGAAGTGATCCATGCTGAGCATGAATTTCCAAATGACTGAGACACTCCTGAAAGTCTCAGATGGGCATGAAAGACATACATCGGTAGATTTGTCCACTTCTTGATTTTTCCACATTGCCTATTTTCCCAGTATTAAGCAGTGTCTTTAGAACATTCCACTAGGGACAAACTGTGCAAATTGAAGGTGTCAAACTGTGAGGTACAAGTAACCCTGTTGTACAACTCCCAGCTGAAGTTTTATGTTCACATATCCCAGCACACTCGTCCTGGTAACCTATTCTGCTTCTCCAGGTTCCTCATACATACTTCCTGGTTAAACAGTTAGCTGCCAAATTTAAAAGAAGTTCCACTATGACTTTGAAAACTTTCCTAACACAAACACACCTGACTTTCCATTATACATGGGTAGGATATTAAGGACTTGCTATAGACAGTTGCTACTTAATCTTGTAAGCATCCAGAAGACAACTGAACTAACTAGAGCTAGCATTACCAGTGACAGCTTCTTGAGAGCTGTTATGACAAGTTTAGAACATTTGGGAAGAAACATTCAAAACATCACTTAAAAGACATTAGCCAGACTAATTCATCTGCCTCTCAGGACACTCCAGAGTCCTGAGTCCAAACCGAGTGTGAGGGAGAGGCCTCATGCCAACCTTACTTGATCAGCTTCTGAGAAGTTGAGGAGGACGTCATTCTTTTGCCTTCTCATTGTTGTTGCTCAATCACCACAGTAACCCTAGCAATTCCATGTTTTTACAAGGGTGTAAAGGACAAAATATGAGTTCTCAGAGAACGAACAGCAAAAAAAAAAAATTAACCCAACAGGTCCAAACCTAAAAGGCCTGCTCAGATTTACCTGGAAATGTTTTAAATCAGAATTCAGAAATAATAAAAAGAATTACCAAGCCTTAACACAATGAGTAGTTTAACAGGAAAAGCTTTTTAGGATGTTAATGTTGCATGGTCCTTGCAATTACGATCTAATCTTACCGAGGCAAATTTGTGCCCAAAGCTTATCCACTCTTTTTGCACCAGTACTTCAAAGCCTTCAATTGTTCTGTAGTAGCTGTCTAGCATCAACATGGCCAGCGATGTCAGCTGTGCTGTCCGGTCCCAGCCATCACTGCAGTGAACCACCACAGAGCTCCTTCCTGAGGACACCTTGTCTGCCACCTGAATAGCTCCTGTCAAGACAAGCTAGCCAAGAGGAACAGACACCAACCCACAGATTAGTGTTATCATTCTAACAAATGATTCATTTTTATCTACATGGTATTTAAATTGATACTGTTACCACTAAGAGACATAAAGAGCATGGGGTAGTTAACTGAAAAATAATTTTCTAGGAGATCAAGTAAAATTCTTGTATAAAACCAGATAGGTTCCCTAATCCCTTAATAAGATCTAATTCATCTCAGAGCAAATTCTTAAAAAATGGGGCAGAAAACAGTAACCTTGATAAACTGAAGAACATAAGCTTCTTTAAAGAGAGGATTTACCATAGGATATACTAAAAGTTCTGTACTTCATTTGATTCCTTTCTTTGAACTAAATTACTGAAATATCTCAATTGTTGGGAAAAGGATCTTGTACATTTCTAATATGCTTATTTTCCAAATATTAAAATGAAAACTTTTATTAAGTAAAATTACATAATACTCTAAATGCTTTTGAACAGATGTACTTCAGGCAAAAGGTTCAAATGTCAACTAGCAAGAATACTGGTGAACTACCAGTTTAAATATTTTATTTGTGCTACAAGACGAAAATCACAAAATTTACAAATAAATTTACAAAAACATAATTCACAAAATAAGGTTACATATATACTGACAATTAAAGTAATTACCAATCTTTCATAATGACAGTTATCTGTAATCCTGTAATGCTAGAAACCACAATAAATCAATTCTCATACATGTAAAGACAATCAGACTAACGAGGCATTCCTCCGTTAAAGACTGACACTTGACCTGAGGCAGACAACAAACACTGAATTTCACCTACTGCTGGCTTAGCAATAGTATCTCTAGTTAGCAAAAAGCCAACACTCAGTGATGCTGGTTTTGTAGTCGCAGTAGTTTTATGTGTTCGAAGTCAGGACTACCTCAAAATCTAGCAAAGAAACCAACTCCGATATGACAGGTTTGGACAAATGTTATTTCAAACAAACAGCAAAAATTTACCTTTATATGTTCTAACCAGTGGGTTGATTCTAGACTTGACAACCAGTGTGATTCTTCCACATTAGGATAAACAATGTCCTTCAACTTCTTCAAAGATTCCCGCATGACATGAATGTTGTGAATGTCCAAGAAGAAAAGTTCTGCATTGGGATACGCGTCTTCACCTTCATATCCTCCCCCAGTTGCCTACAAGCAAGAGATCTAAAATTAGCTTTAGTCATATATACACAGTTGTAGCAGCTTTTCAACAGAGAAAGATCAGTCTGAATTTTATTTATATTTATTTTATAGTTGGGCAATATATAATTTCAGTTGCTTGTTTAAAACATCAGTCTCAGATACAGGCTTTGGAATGGCAAATGCTGGAGAATGCTTGGCGGCTTTCCTTTGTCCCAAAGAACAGTGCATTAAGTAAAGCACATGGCTACAAGGACATTAAAGTTGCCCCAGCTAGCCTTGTTCCTCATTTAAAAATTAAGAATCTTAGATTCTGCCTCTAAGAAGCAAAGTAGTAATAACACTAAAGTTTACTTAAAAGTTACTTTTCTAACATTAAATTTTATTGAAGTCGAAACATATATTTAGATTGTCAAGAAATTAAAGAGCCACATAAGTAAAAGGTCTATTCCACTGCTGCTCTCTCAAAACACTTAATCACCACCACAGCAGAGGATGAGCCTGGTGACAAAAGGAAGCAGAAAAACCACATGTATTTTAGGACACAGTGCCACTGTTGAGATTTTCGGAGGACAGCTGCAAAACCCACAGCATTTCCTGCAGACAGCAAAATTATGACATGCCATGAACTGTGATGAATAAGTTGTTTTTGTAAGCCATTATAGCCACAACTACACATCAAACAACAACCAAAAGTACGGTATAGCCTTTCCCCATTAGTGTCACCTATATTTCTGTACAGTAGCACAGTATCTCTGTTCTGTGCTCTACCTCCTTCCTTAGATGCGGGGGTATTCTCAGAGCTGCCAGGTTCTGGGCTAAAACAAGTCATGACTGCATTTTTCTCTTTCCTTTGAGTATTATGAAGTCCTGGCGAGGAACACTGTAACTCTAGCATCAGGGATGCTGCAGCTTCAACTCACTGTGTGGTCTTGACTTGGTCTTGAACAAAGCTCACAGGAACACCAAGTAGCGTAGCCTGAGATTTTGCTTATACTAATCTTCACAGCCATTCAAGAAGACTTTTTGCCACACTGACCACATTGGCTTGCACTTTGTACGTCATTGTCCCTCAAACCCAGAATTTCATCCTACTGCTTTTACTGCTATGATTAAGTATTTCACATTTAGACTTGCCAGGAGTCAATTAAAAACACAAGGGTGAAATGCACAGACCATTTTAAAAAGCTGAAACTCTTCTTCAATAAGTACAGGTGTATAAAGTTTGGATATAATACATCTTTGAAACAAATGGGGTAAAAAATTGAGTTTGTCCAAAAACTGCGGAAAAATTGAAGGTAATGTAAGAATTTACATTCCTTCCACAAGGCAATCAGAAGGATTACATGTTTTGTTCACCTGTAAAAATTCAGTGTCAGGATAATGCAATTTGTAGAGTAAAATGCAAGCAATTGAGACAGACCCTCAAAATACAAACCATCAGAATAAACCCCAGCCAAACAACCCATAGGATAGAGTCTCTGAAAGAAGCGTGCTATACCAAAGAAAAAAATAAAGTCTTATTTCTTGCTTAATAAATTACATTCTGTATTATAAAGAAGAGGGCTATAAAGGTACAGGTGCATGCTTTTAAGTTGCACAGAGCTAAACACTAACATTATCATCCCTCTTGAATTCTGAAGCAACATTTGTTCCATACAAACCTCCTAGAGGCAGTTTTGCCATTTCATACCCCTTTCAGCACAAACACTGAAGAGGACTCATTCCAGTAAATTAGTGTTCATTTTATGCCAAAAAACTATTCAGAAGCTAGAATTCCTTCTCTCCCAGATAAGCACACCCATCACTAAGATCTCAAACTCTCCTGAGCTTGTGAATCTCATGCTCTTTGCTGTGCAGCCACACAGCTTCACTAGAAAGTACTGAAGAGCATGTCCACTTCACTTGTGCTTAAAGTTCAGTGGGTAAGGGACTATCCTAGACATGGAAGGAGTGAAGTTGGTACGTCCTCATATGAAAAAACTTAGGTCCTTCACTAGGCTTTTCACATAAACATGAAGCACACCCATGTCTGCTGTGCCAAATGCAACACCAACACATTGTGACCGCCTTTATCTGGGCCTCACTGGAGCTGAGGGAGTGCAGAGGAGAAATCAAAGCACAGAGACACCTTTTCTTCTTGAAAGGTTGGGGCAGATGATCTGTCCCCCTTCCAACCTGGGCTGTTCTGTGATTCTGATCCCATTGAGGCTTTGATTGCAGATTAGCAAAGAAACACTCACTTTGTCAGATGGGAATGCTAATTCTGTTACTGTACTTAACAACTACAGGCATCCAGGGAAGAATGGGTAACCAGGTACCCAAGATCATACCCCCACTGCTGTTTAGAGTGCAACTCCCCGAATTAACTTATTCATCACTTTTTATTTGCTGGATGCCTGGATAGGTCTGAAGTGACTCATGTAATGGTTAGGAGGAAACAAACAAAGGATGCCTGTCAGCGGGCTTGGCTTTATGCACACAGCCATTCCAGGACCGAATTTTCCTAGAAGATACGGAGCAGAACTGCGGCTTGCACAGACATGACATGTCAATCCAACAGAGGACATGTTCTACAGCTCAGCTTACATCTACCTCACAGAGTGTAGTCATATCTGATTTCAGTCCCGTGCCAAGATCTGCGCTCGACTGGTAACAGACAGGGTAAAGTGTGTCTGGAAATCCACACATGGTCCTGAAACCCTGCTCATGACCTGCTTTAGGCACTCACATCCTTTAGCTTCAATATTTGATAATTTAAATTTTATCTACATTAAGGTTATTACTGTTCCCAAAAACCTCACAGAAAACTAAGTCTCCTCCCCACCCCCTTTTACAAATAAGACTATTAAGCATCTGTTTACCTTGTTTGCAACTGCATTGACATTGGGTCTAGCATCATAGATGGTCAGTTTTGAGATCTGCCCATTAGCCTCCCTGATGATATCAAGGTATCTCTCATCATCTTTATTCCGCTTGCCACTCATTCCAACAAGAGGTTGACTGCAGCGCATAATAACAGCTTGAGTCTCTGGATGAATCCATGACAGAACCTAGTCACAGTTAAACACACATTAGATGAAATACATTTATTAAAAAAACCATAACTTTAAAATTTTTTTACATAGATAATATGAAAATTTACACTTATTTTTCAGAAAGTAAACCCCAGACATCTCAACGGCTTCCACTTTAGTCTTAACAACAATAATGATCTTTAAACCTAGCAACAATAATAATAATACTCTTTAAGAGAGTTCATTCTCTTGTATATTTAACTCTTATTGAAATTATATTTACCCGTATAATCCAGTGTATTTTAGTATGTTCTTAAAAGTGTTAGGTTGTACAAATAACTCTGAAAAGCAAACTGGAAACAAACATGGCAACGCCTGAAACTCAGAAATGATTCAGAAGAATGAACTCATTGCAGAAACAGTGACTAAGATGCTCCAATTCTAAAAGAACAACTTTTTCCTTTTTTTGGATAAGGAAGGGAAGTTGAACCTTTCTGCAGTATCTTGAATGTTTCCACTTCTCTTTAAAGTACACTTTGTTCCTCAGCCCTTGTCACAAAGAGGAGGCAGTGGAGCAGAGCCCATGACGCCTTTGTGGTTCTGAGCCAGAGGGGACGTCACCACAAACAAGAGAAAGTGAGCTCCCAGGAAAGAGATTGCATTGCAAGAGATTAAAGACAAGCACCCCAAAAAGCTGGCAAAAACTTCATCACTGAAGAATATTAGAAACAGTGTTCTCACCAGTCGGAAAGTTGTAGAGTGAAAGAACATCAGAGTTAAAAAAAAAAAAAACAACCCTCAGGACATCTTCACTCCGGAAACAGAACCCTTAGTTGTGTATCTACAAACAAGCCCTGTCAGTGTATGTGTGGGTGAGTATGATTGGTTATTTCCTGACAAGAATAAAATTACTATTACCAAGGAAATTACTCTCACTGTACCGGCTTACAAAAGCCCTGTTATGAATTCTGAGATGACAGAGAAGATACAGCTAGGTTGCAAGACTGATACACACACACACGCACTACGTATTTAATACACTTTATGTATTACACATGTGTATATATAGTCCATTTCTAATTACATGCCTAGCCTGTCAGTAAATACAGTATCTAATATTTATCCTACTGAGTTTCCCATCTGCTTGAAATTAACTGAGATTGAAAGCAGCTTTCTGATAGCAGCTAAGAATCCAGCACCTCTTCTGAGTTTGCCAAATTAAAGCATTAGTAAAACCAGACTGTATTGTGATAGAAATTAATATTTTATATAATGTTGTAAAGAGCTGATACATAATAATTCTTTTACCTCAAAAGTTTAGTTACAGAAATACACCCGAAAAGTCAAACAGGTTTATCTTAAATTCCACAGTTACATTTAAAGGACTAAAAAGCTCAAGAATTCACCTCAGAGACTATACGTGAGGTCTTATTTTAGGACTGACCATTGGAACTCTGTTTAAGTGCCACGTGGTTTGCTTAGGAGGTGAACATTTGCTATCACTTTTTATGCGCGTCCAACGACAGCCGACAGAGCAGTACAGATGGCAGTCCGGGCGCATACTTCATTCAGAAAAGGGAATCTGCAAGCTGGCAGTTGTTACTAGAAAAGTCAAGTCAAACCCAACAAAGTTGGAATGGGTGATTGTTGTGGGGGAAAAACGGAAATGTGGCTTGGCCAAGACACTAGTTTCAAGCAGAAAAAACCACCAGCCAATCACAACTCTGCTGCTGTAACCACTTCCAAAAAAAAGCACCCTCTGTGTTGTGTTCAGCAGAAAGTTGTTTGGATGCATACTTACAACTAGCGACACTACAGGGTAACTTCCATCACATGATACTCACCGGGATTCTGTTCCGGGACCTAAAGGCAGCAACTTTCTTGAGATCTTCATCTGTTGCATTATACGGCACTACTAAGAGTGACGGATATGTGTCACACAGTCCATAGTGTTCATTAATAAACGTGACTCGCCACCGTTCATTAGGCAGTCCCTAAAAGGGAACACGCAGTTTTCCAATGAACAAATAGTTATTCTGCTGTTGAATTTTACATGACATTATGGCCACATGGTGGCAACAACCTACCAATTTAATCTAACTACAGCACTGATTCAGGACAATAGAAGACACAAAGATTACCAGACCACACAAAACAGCTCGTTGCTGATGGATTCACAGCCTTAAACAACTGCAGAGCTATCTCCTGTACTCTTACATACACAAGCCTATTCTTACAGCAAGTTTCAAAACAATTATTAACACTAGTAGATATATTTCTTCAACTGTGAGAAGAAGATTGCCTCTCTCTCCTCCCTCCCAGCTCTTGCCTTTCCACTTTGCCTGCTGAAAAGAGACTACAGTCCTGAGAAGACAGGGGGAGGAAGTCTCATTGCAACCCTTCTTCCCCATAGCCTGATAGTACCTTCAGGTTAAAAATAGGGTTCAGGGTAGCCTTCTTACCGAGAAACAAGTTTTAGCTGCAGTCTGTTCAGGAAGGCATTTCACAAACAGCAGTCAGGAAACTGAGAAAGCCTGATAAGCCCTACACACACACGCACACACAGTGAGGTTTGTGTGGGTGGTTGTATTTTACCTTTTTTGGGTCTTAGGCCTCTAAACCTTGAACCAGAAAACTATAGAGGAAAAAAAATAATCTAAGGAAATCCTTATTGTTTGGTATTTAATTATTTTGTAAAAAGTATGACTTTAAAAAAATACATACATACAAAAATAAATTGCCTAAAAGACATTCTAAAATTAAATGTATCATCTTCTTTCACTGACATTTTTTCCAAAATCACCTAAAGAGCAAGCTACAATACTGGTAGGCATATAAATAACTTCCGTAAAGCAAGGCTGTTTCTAACATAAGCTGCTTTTTCTTTTTTCCTTCACTTCAGGAAGAAGTAGACCAAATCAAAGAACAAATCAAATCTATATTTAGGATACTCTAGTTACATAGTTGGCACATCCTCCCCACCCCCTGCTCATTCAACAGTGACACATTGTGAGCGGTATCAATAACTTCCTTCAATGAGCAAAGACTGCCTTCCTGTGACATCCTATTTTTTTTTAAAGGTTCCAGCATTTTCTTTTCTTTACACTTTTCAAGTTGTACTTCCATCTTCTTCCATTCCCAGCTCCCCTCACAAAAGAGCTGATAAGAGAAATGTAGAAACAATAATTCCTCTATGTACATTGTCAGGCATGAAAGCACCAGGCAACCGCATCTTCAGTAACTCACTTGTCTCCTGTATTCGGCCATGGGATTGTACACCATCCATCCATTCTCAGAAAACTTCTCTTCATTTGCAAATGCAAAAAAAGGCTGGAGGATATAAAAGAAGCTTATTACACCAAACTCTGAAAGTGGCAAATACAAGGGCTCATCATAGTTATATCCTACTGCCTGCCACAGAACAGGACTGGCTTTTTCATGCCAGCCCCATTCTCTTCATTTAAATCTGGTATTTATAACGCTGTAAAGCAAAGAGCAAAAAGTAACAGTGCAGATCTGCTAATGAATTAATGAAAATGTGACAATAGTTAAGAAGTGGCAAAATCATTAAAAAATTACAAAGTTTAAATGGTTGGATTCTTTTACTATTAGGAAGTTGAAATGTTTTTAAATAGTTTATATCAGTTTACTTCCTGTATTCCACATCCTCACACCAAATAAACTAACGTCTTCTCACCAAAATTTCTCCAGTTGTTACAACTGCAATTACTACAGAAAATACTAAATGCTACATTGCAAGTGTTAGAAGGGTTAAATTGCTATTCATTGCCATTGGGAAGCATTCTTCTTTCTGCATCCCCTCCCCAGCTGATCCTCACTACCAGAAATCCAGTTTACTGTAAAAGTCCACGAAAATTAATACGTTGCCATTTAAAATGAAACAAAATATGTTAAGTTACACCATCTACTTCTCTCTTGCTTTGTTGCTCCTTCTCAAGACTCATTTACACAAGATAGCATTCTGACCCAGGATTCTGACAACTTTCTCACACCTTTTAGCTTCCTGCTCCTGTCAACCAATTCCAAGAGCACTGTATTACCTAACTAACCCCCTTTTTCCTGGGTTTGATTTTACAGTTTATGATGAAAGCAAAAGTAATGTTTATTTTAAGAACCTCCTTCATTGAGAAAACTGATTTTGGTGTCTTATGGATTCTTTAGATGTCAACTGGAGCATTAAACTTAAGCTGTTTCAAATAAAAGAAAATGCAGAAGCTAATCCTGACCTAAGTGAGCGGCAGCAGCCAGAGCAGAAAGAATTCAGGAGCCCATCGTAGCTCATTTGTAACAAAAGAGCTGAAAGTTTCCTAGCTATCCAAAGACTTTAAAAAAAGAAATCGAGTGCTAAACTGAACATCCCAAACCTGTATCATTTTCACAGGTGTAGACCTGAACTAAGCACAAACACAGAAAACCTGGCAAGTGAGAAAAAAAAAACCCAAACCAACACAGTTCTAATGTGCCACGATGAGATGTACAGAGGTAAGGCAACACTTCGTAACTGCACCACAGGCCCAGGTAGAAGTTTCTCTAGATCTTACCAAGGCAGACCCTAATGGCCCAAGAGAATTCTAGCCTAAAACGATACAACAATTTGATCAGCGGACAGCTCTAATCAGAACACAAAACTGAATCCCTTCAAAAGGGGGAGGTTTTTCCTCATGTATTTCAAATCAGTTATTAAAGGACATTACTGCTCACGCATGATACTTTATCCCACTAGTTAGAGAAATTGGAATATTGAATTAAAGCAGTGTTTTAGAGCAGGTACATCCATTGGCACATTTTCAGAAGGAAACAATGCATTCCCAAGCTGTGTTTTCAGAACATCTTCACAATTTTTGAAGGGGTAGGCCTTCACTGTAAGCAAACTTAATGGATTCTTCTGACTAAACTGCTATCAAGTAGGATGGAGAGAGAGATGAAGACAGGAAAAGGAAAGAGATGGATATCAACTGTATCAGGAGAAAAAACAACATTCCACTAGAAGCAGACGCAAGTATCAGATGTCAAGCAGAAAAACTGATAAAGGTTGTTTAATTGCAAACTAGGAACATCTCTAAAGCAGCAGATGCAACTGATTTGCTGAACTATTAATAAACATGTACACACAAGAACCATCCCCTCCTCCCCAAAAGAATTTGCTATATCCCGAAAAGCAACTATGCTAAGAATTCACCAAGGAACCAGAGACAAAGGAGAATCTTCGAAACAGCAGAAAACAGAAACACTGGAATCCTAACAGGTCACCGAAAGGATGCCTCAAAGGCAGGAGGAGTATGTTACTTAAGTTGCTACTTACTGCAAGTTTCCTGGTGAGAAATTAAAAGTTACCCAGCTTAAGTCCTTTTAGGGAAATACATGAGTTTATTACAGTGCACTGCAATAGCTATTACATGGAAGATGTCACTGGTAAAAATAAAGAAGCTGCTGCTCCCAACTAGAAATAAACGAATGGCAGCTATGCTGCTCATGTCACCCACAACATCGTCCACGAGAACTCAGATGGAAAAGTGTTCTTTGTTTTTACCTTTTAAAAACCAGGGTTAAATTTACAATGCATGAGGAGGTGATAGACAGAATCCTTTCTGAAAGAACAGTGTCCTACTATGTACAGCATGTGTCATATGAAACACTTAGCTACCGCAGCTGCTACAAAAGATTTCAGTCTCCCAACCCACAACTATTAAAGCTGACAATTAAGTTTCATCAGTTCTGTTGACGTTCCAGGTAGTGCAAAATACACCTGTATTGCTCAAGGGAAAAAAAAAAAAATTAGTAGCATGGATCAAATGGCAAAAATCACAATTCTAACACTAATCAGAACTCTACAATGAATGCGAAGGTGTACAGAGCAAAGTTTGGACTTACATTTTATATAAGGGATTCAGAGAAAACTCTTGAGGTATACTCCAACAACTATGCAAAAATTAGCAAGATCTAAAAACCTGAAGACTAAAAATTACTTTTCTTCTGCAAGAGTTGGCCGAATTGTAAAAAAAACTTATATACCTGCATTTATATGTCCCCATTGTATACAGACTGCACAGTTAATCTTGTTAGCACTGAAAGTCTCACCCATTGTACAAAAGAGATTAAAGTTCTGAATCCTGCCCCCACCACCTCCAACAGCCTTTCACTTAAGACCTTGTATTTCAAGTCTCGAAATGTTCTGTGACAATGGCCTGAACTTTAGTCCTGGCTAAATGCTAGAAGTCTGAAATAAAGCAACATCCCCACCGTACCTTAGGCCTGTCTCTCAAAACAACATACACAAAACAATATATAATGCAATTTCAAAGAGTAATAATGCTTCCTTTTCCTCTTCCACTGTGACAATCACAGCATGGTTCCATTCAACAATATACAGCTTAAAGTAATTCCTCAACCTAAGATTTTCATACATTCACATCCACTTAAGCGGCTCAGTAGATGAAAGTAAAATCTGTGTAACTCTGTATTCCAACATGACACAGCAGAAGAGGAGCACATGCATTTAAAACTCTGCATACATTTATAGTAATTTCATATGGTTCTATTTAAAGTCAAACTACAGTTTAACTTCAGAGTAACAAGCAACTCCCACTAATGACCATTTATTACTAAGAATCATATACTTAAGCAAACACATGATATATGCTTGGACACAATTTCATTTTCTTGTCAGTACAAGCCACATTTAGCACACATTTGTACATTACTTGTTAGAAACAAAATGTGATAATCAGCAATGTGAAGTAATTTCTATTGAATAACATTTGTTGTTGAATTGGACCTCTTGTTTTTCTGATGCACCAAACTGACAAACCCCATCACAGTGCACAGATCAACATGATAAATACATATTTAGAGTGTTTAAGGGTTTGTTATAGTTCAGGTATGCTTCATATCTGCACTAATGACCCATATAGTCCCACTTTTCTCCTGAATAACCCAAGCATACAAATTATATGCAGTATATTTGTATCTGTATGTTTTGGTTACCTTAACATTAGTGAAGATTTCACATAGCAGTGCTCATAATCTGAATATAATGCCTCAGTGCAGCAGGCAAATGGGACAGAAAGAAATTATGGGAATATGGAACTACACCATTTACAATGTATTCTGCATAGGTTCTCATATCCCTTGACGTAAGATCTGAGAAGTGCTATTTTAGTAAATGTACATGGCTGAGCTTTTTGCGGATATGGGTTCCTTCATATGAGTGCCCCTCACACACACACCTCCCATGTCAAGATGAGGAAAGGGGAGTCACCTCACTGCCTGTAGGCATTTAGTATGGACCAGCTGGGTGTATATTTATATCCTTCAGAGGGCAGAGGAAGGTTGGAGAAGCAAACTACACGACCAGCTGTGGGAATCACATGACTCCACCAAGCAGAATAGCCCTGCCAACCTCTCCGTGGGTCACTATGCACACAGGCGAGCCTTTCAAACCCCAGAGTATAATAAAAAGATGGCCAGTTCCACCCAATGCCTTCTTCACACATCTTTCCTTCCTTCCACATCTGTTACATCCCTGCTAAACCCTTCTCCTCAAACAATAGCTTCAGTACACCGAGGTTCCATCCTAACTTCCTTCCACTCATTTCTTTCTTCCCTCTACACAAAAAATTCCATTCTCTTCTCTCCTTGTTAATTCTGCTTCTCCAACAAAAAGCAGCTCTCCACAACTCCTACTGGACCCAGCCTACTTTTTCCAGGAATTAAATCAACTGCAGCTTCGTTAGATGTGTCTAAATTCAACAAAAATGGTTGGAAATTAAAAAAAAAAACAAAAAACCCTACACACAAGAGACATTCAGGTGCAGAACAATATTGCAGTAAAACAAAAGTGTGTTTTGAGATTTTAGATCATGAACAAGCTTTTTCAAATCAAGAACATATAATCAGAAAGCATAGCTGTGGTTTGTACAGGTATACCTGAGCCAACTCTAGATTAGTTTGGTTGGAAACGGTACAAACGACAGTAGACCTTTCAGGTAGCCTCAGTAAATCAGTGTTTCAGGCAGCGAGCCTGAGCTGGCCTCTGTCCTCTCAGCACCGAGACCAGCTGGCCAAAAGCCACTTGAATAAAGCATAGGTTTACCTTCAGTTATATTGATTACTGTTTTTATCACATCCTGGGTTCAAAGCAGGATAGTTTGCAATCACGTCCCATGTACTGACCATCACTGTTCAAAGTTTGATGGAGATTAGTGCTACATTAACTCCTACTAGTCTATCAGCTAAGTAAAAAATTGGCTTTAAATTCTCTTCAGCTACCATGGAAAATAAAAAGAAGAAATCAAGGAAAGCATTAAAGAGATAAGAAATTAAAAAAAAGTGTAATAAATCACCACTCAGAAAACTTATGGCATGCATAAGTAATGTGGCTTTTCAATACCTGTAGACAAGGTATTGAGACAATGCATCAGTTAAGATTTTTGCAAAAGCAACTTAAAGCATAACTTAATGGAAGCAGGGATTTCATTGCAGACCCATAGTCTAAAAGTAGAAGACTACTGCTTCCCTTTAAAAAAGGCTCTAAAATCTTGTAGCATTTTTGGTAAGCTACTTTTTATGCTTCACTGTGCAAATAATTCTGTTTACTTCCTTGCAGGTGCTAACCCGCCATTTCAACAAGCAGAGTCTCTTTTTCAGTCCTCCTACAGGTTCAGTGCTTGCCTTTAACACTGAATTTATCACACAAATAATATGCGATACACTGGTTGCTCTCAACACAATGTAGTTCTGCAAGATAAAGGAGAGAGCAGCTGCAATCTGACAATACAGTTTGGCAAGCAGTCTATTTACAAAGAGTTACATATTTATTTTTTATGGAATCACAGTACATAAATACGTGTTCTACTTACAAGTGAGCATATAACATATAAACAATTTATTAAATATCTGACCAACCTTCATCCATTACAAAAGGAGAAAGGAGCAAAACTAGAACAAGGTGTCACACACAAGCAAAATCAATTGTTTTTTCTATTTCTAACTTCCTGGTTTATGCTTTTCATACATTAGAAATCACTAAGCTCTTACCCAGTGAAAAGACTGACAGATTCTCACTGTGATTAAAAATAAAAGTATCATTATCCTTGCCTTAAATATATCGTTCCTACAACTCAGCCAGTTACAGCTTACCTGTTAAAAACTAAGGTCAGACATTGTAGTATTTACATAAGTAACTTCTGATCATTTGTGACTATGGTGACCTTACACCATTATTGCACTGCCACTGACACATTGCATTCACAATGAAGCCTCAAGTCAAGTTTGGTTTTTTTCCTCAAAATTAAGTGCTCCATCAGCTAGACACCTATGCCAAGCCCCACTGTCATCTAAAGTCATCTCTGTAGATCCAGTAGCAACAGTGGCATGATCGGACGCTCAGACATTTTACACTACCAGGATAACTAGCTGCCTCAGGAGTGTAAGAGGGCAAAGTCAGACAGCATGACTACCAGTGCCTCTCGTCAAAGCTGGCATTCCCACAGAGCTATCGTGGTTAGAAATAAATACGTATTGTGCAGGTATTATGGTGGCGAATGATCTTATTAAGATTATGATGTGTAGTTTTCAAGATAAAATCAGGAAGTGGAGCAGCTGCTAGACACAAGCTAAACTACAGAGGCTAAATATATCTCACCTTTTGTGGGGTACTACAGACATTTAATTTTGGGGGTTTTTTTGTTTTTTTAACTTTTTAAAAATACTTTCAGCAATTATTTTCTTTCAATAAATATAACTTTGCAATTGCAGTGGAGGATTATGGAGAGCAGCTGTTTGTTCCGTATCAGTTCAGCTACCAGACGAGCTACCGGATTTTACATTATGTTATTGCTCCATTGCTTCAAAGAGATGTGAACCCAACCTATGCTCAAACTGGAGACAGACAAGAATTAGTTTCTGGAAATAAGCACGTAGGATAATATTGAGACACTGACAAACAGTTGTGAACAGACCTGTAATTTATTATAGGCTCTCAAAACACTGTTGTTAGGATGGTAGTGGAGAAAAATCTTGAAAACAGGAAGTACTCTCCTCTCAGAAATAATGTTTTGTCCAAGAGCAGTATAGCATCAAGAAAACAAAGCAAGGCATCTCTAGAAGTTCTTGTTTAGCATCATCTCTAAGGATATGGTTCCAAAATCAGTCAGATAAACTTGACATAAAATATAAAAATACAGATAAAAATCAGGACAGTAAACATTTAGACCTCTATTGCCCTGATGTGCACTTCTGCAGTGGATCAAAGGCATCAAGGAAGCAGTTCCCCAAGGTGGTCTGAGCAAAATTACCAGTTTAACATCGCTAAAAACAGGACACCCCTCTCTTTTCTCTCCTGCCTGCTCCCTGTTCCACTCACATGTCCTCTCTTGCACTGGTTTTGGTGCATACTGATTTCAAACCAGGTCTCCTCAAATTATTAGGAGTGGCACAAGATTAACTCAGAAAACAGAGTATTTTGTGCTGGATAAATGAGCTACATTGGCTTACTCGGTGATTATACAACTGCCAGTTTGGTGTAAGAGGAATAATCAACCAAATGGCTGGAAGGCAGAGAAAAAGAGACCAGAGAAAAGCAAGAGCTCAGCATTTGAGTAGCAGAGGGCTGCCACTTTCACCGAGCTGTCACGTGAAGCCACAGCACATTCTTTATAAAAGACATCCCTGATCAAGCTGGCTGCATGCTCAGTGTTACTGTATGTTCAAAGGAGAAGCCAGGCATACACAGCCCACACATACAGTCACATGCAGACTGTGAAACCTCATTCTAAACCAACCACTGAACCAACCTCATTCACACTCACCCTGAGATGTCCTGAGCCTATCCTCACACTGGGCTAACAAGACTGAGGAAATGACTCAGTTGTAAAGCTTTTAGTTTTTCTCCTTGATTAGTTTTAGTCCCTTCCAGTTCCCTCTCTGGTTCACCATGCAGCCTCCAACTCATGCAGGGAAAACCAAGGCAGGAAAGAACAACCAGGCAGAAAGGCAGGATCGGTTTAAACTGCTTGCTGAAATAGGGTGAAAGCACACCAAAAATATCACACACTTGCTTAGCTCACTAGAAAAAAAGGATGGGTGCAACTTCACGATGTAACATAGGCTCACTTCATTTCACTCAGAGGGTTTAATTTCTCATGGTTATACTGTGCTCCATACACAGCTGAGAGATACAACTCTCCATACTGCCACTATTTTCACAAGTTTTGTGCTTTACTGAATATGAAAGCAAAATTCCCTCTGGCTTGATCAAGCTTTTTGTTATTGAGCGTAACTTTTATTGGCAAGTTACATTCAAAATGGTCCAGGCCATACAATGATGAGCTTTACTAGGTGCACAAATAAAGTAGGAAGGGTCCTACCCCACACGTTACTCACTGCCAGCACTAGGCCAGAACAGCAGGTCCTTTCGGATGAAAAAACCCACTATATGTCCACATCTCATCACCATATTAGTCAAGCCCTGCAGTGGGATTGGACATCATAAAAAAAAAAATCATCCCACAAGGGACTCTACGTTAGTTACAACTTAATTTGTCCACATTCACTACATGCAAAAACACATGAATCACAGAATTATCTGGTTGGAAAAGACCTTTAAGATCATTGAGTCCAATCCTCAATGTAAGGGAAAAAAATAAACTTTTCACTGTGGGAATGATTAAATATTGGATGAGCTAGCCTAGAGACACGATGGAATCTACCTCACAGGAAATACTCAAGACTAGGCTTGATCATGCTCTGGATTACCTAACCAAAGGCCCTACTTGCAACAAAAGCCCGGACCAGATGATTCCAGAAGCCCCTTTTGACTTAAACTTCTTTATAAATTGGTATTTCTACATATAGCTTTCTCTCTCTTTTCTGTCATCCTTTTGAAGTCCAGATATCCTGTTATGCTTTCAATCATTCTCTATTGTAAAGTGCATAAAATGCCAGCAGTAGAGTTGGAGATACATTCACTTCTACAACGGTTTTCTTAGTGAGTGCAACTCCTCAAACCTACCCAAATGCAGAAACCTCGGCTTCATTTCTTAAGACTATTCATCAACATTACAAAATATTCTAAGAATTTAATTTTCCTTTTGCTTTCATTCCACAGACTGTTTGCATACAGAATGCAAAATTTTTGCAAAAAAGTTTTAAAGAATTAAATGATTATAGTGTACAGCCCATTGGTTGATATTTATCTTCAGAGAAGGAAATAAGATTCTTGCCGCAGCCTCATATACACAAGAATTCTCTGAACAAAATTCTAAAAAATTCATAGCAGAAACTTCCAATATTTTGTGAAGACACCTCTTATATAATTATCCTAAATGAAAGTACCCCAAATAAATGTAAACCAAATTTTACAAAAGACAAAATAAAGCATTTGCTAAAGAGATGTCAAAATGATCCATGAAGCACAGTACACAGATTATGGCAAAGAAACGGAAGATAACAGTTAATGTCATTGTCGCTCAATTCCTTCCATAAGGCGTTTTTTCAACCTGAAACCAATCTGTGTAAATTCATTACTATACTAGCTGCCTGTTACATTTTTCATCAGTTTCATCAGTAAAACAAGCATTGTCTTACCATGTCGTCTTTTCCTGAAGTAAAACTCTTGGTGATTTGTATTTGTCATTGCCTTGGAGACTGCCCTATAGTTTAACGTTTTCAAGAAATCAAGGCATGTATTTCCTAGTTAAGGGGGATAACTTGCAGTCTCTAAGCAATGAGATCTGTATGATCAGAGGTGCTCACTAGTTTACCTGAAGTATAGCACACAGCACCCATAATTTTACAAATACATATATGGAAGTGTTACAAATATACAAAATAAAAGCAGTAATTCTCTTTAGTTTATGCTGACACCAGATTCTTTGGTTATTCTTTTTAAGCAGCCATGCTTCCATTAGTAGGTCAAACAGTTAAAGCTATTCGGCAAGAATTCTGCATTAGAACTCAATAGCATAAACGACGCGACTTACCAAGTTATGTGACTGGGGAAAAGCATGTTTGGTGAGGACTTCAAATATATCTCTTCTACTGTGCCCTTCTTGTTTTAATGCAAACCGTAAATTTCTCATATCCTAAAACAAAGACATTATCTTAACTGAACCAAAGCAGTAAGATACTTTTATCTGATGTACAAATCCTGTATTACACACTAAACATGATTTAGAATCTGCTCGCGACACACCTCAAACCATTGTGAACGTTCAGTTTTACTTCTTATTCCATAAAACAGAACAGAGCATATATATATAAATAAAGCAGAACTATATTCCGTGTGGTGCAAACGCTGCTTTGGCATAAAGCCATCAGAAACAACCGTGTTTGATTCACTAAAAAGTCTTGTGGGCTATTGAATGTTTGCAGGATGGGAGCTACTCTGTTTTCAAAACAAATATTTGCCAATAATCTGTCTGGACTACATTGTCTCTAGCTAGTTTCTCATCACTAATGTAAAAAATAAGCAATTTGTGCATTAACTACTAAGAATCAAATACATATAATACTCTGTTAATGAGTCAACTAAATAATCCTGGATTACCCACTGGGAACTCCCCATATTTTTTTCATGGCAACAGTTTTTTTGTGAGACTAAGGAATTGGAGATAGCTGTTACATATGCTTTTCAATGACTTTACAGCTTACAAATCCCCCATTTGAGGTGTTCTTCAAATATCTTAGAATTACAAAAAAAATTACTTTTAGAATAAATGAAATAATGAAGCAATGCAGGAATAATGCCCTAAAATAAGACTACTGTGCAAAACCTCTTGTCAATTAGTGATTTGGAAAGGAACACCAATCCTTCTCCTCCCATGCAAAGTTGATGTTTAAACAGCCCTTCAGAGAAAAGATACTGTCCTGAGCAGCCCCCCAAAAAACCTCTTTTCAAATTCAGCTGTAAGGAACGTGTGTATTTTCAGTCCTATAAACAGGCAAGCAGTGAGAAAGAGAATGTCTAGATTTCATTTCCTATTGATTTATTGGATAGTCTTACTTTACAGGTTATATCTAATCCATAAGAGTTCTCTCCTCTGCTTGAAGCTCCTCCCATTTTTTCAATTCTTGAAATTACACCCAATGGTACATTCAATACCACAACAGGATCCTGCAAGGGAAGATTGAGTAAGGAAAAGATTAATCTGAGAAGAAGGCTCAAGCAAAACGTTCTTATGCATTCTAGAATAGAAAGGAGACATGAAATACACACAGGAAGCAAAAGTGTGCTTTTGCATTTGATTGAATCTCCCTCCCAATACATTATGAAATCTGTACAGTCACTGCACAGCCAGGAACATCAGCCAATTTAACATGAAACAAAATGCTTAATGCCTAATACAGCATGCAGGGGAAAAAAGTGGCAACACCCTAAAAGATGCTTTCTCCTACGTACTCCTGACGGCCTCTGCTTGCTGACACTGCTTTCTATACAGATTAAAGTAGAACCCAATGAAAGGGGGATTACTAGCAGAATTGGCCGCAACCAGAAAGACCTCAGTTCAGTACTTCTAAAAACTTATTCAAAAAAAAAGAAAAACGAAACAGATAACAAGTGCATTTTATTCTCTTTCATGTTGCTGCTTAGCAAACACACGCCCTCCACCCACATGAGGTTCTATTGATCAAAGTATTTATTTCCAACAGCAAGGACAATCAAAATCTTGGTTTACTGATAGTTATTTTAACAACTGTTGCACATGATTAGTTGTTGCCCTTGATCTGTCACAGAGTAAGTGCAAAGGGAACAGATATCAAAAAAGCTCCAACGGACAAAAGATAAAGGTATCACTTCAGCATGATCAAATGGTAATTTTACCAGGCAAAAATCACACTTTTACAACATACTTAACTTTGAAGAACTTCCATTTTTATATGGATTTCTCAGTTGCACAAAGGCAATTACTATCTAGTCATTACACAATTAAGATATGGTTATTACAAACATTACAGACCATTCCACGTAAAAACCCTCCCATGCAATTCCACAGGCGTATGTGTGCCAAAAATAAAACAAATGAACTGGCCATAAAATAAATCAAAGGCGGTGAGGGTGAAGGGAAGGGGCTTTAAAGTCAGCTCATCCCACAGAAGTAATTGTGGCATATTTACTCACATTTTCCACACTTCTTAGGTACAGCCTGTAGTTTGTGATGTACACTCTTCCTTTAACGGGGCCATTAAACGGACACATATAAATAACATCCTTGTCTGTAAGAAATGCAGCATTTCTTAAGATTGCGAAAGAAAAAAAATCAGAGCTCAGGACAGCAGCAGTTAAGTAGTAGTAAAACAGAGACAGCTGCACTCATAAGAGCCACTCAGAGATGAATGAATTTAAAAAGTAATAAATCTGAATGCTGTCCACTTGAATTACTAAGAAAATGGGAAAGTTTCATATACTAAACTTGCCCAAATTAAATCAGCAGATTTCAGTTTCCTTCCTAGTTACATTTGTGGTGTTCTCTCTCAGCACAATGTGGCAGAGGGCAGGACATAGAACAGCGAGTAGATTTAAGTCCTCTCTGTGACTGCTGAAGCAGGCTATTCACTATCCCAGAACAAACACATTCTCCTGTTGATACTATTAACATCTTTCAGTGCTCTGTAACCAATTTGGCATTGAAGATTCTTAAGCGTTCAGGGAATTCACCAACCTGAAGAGAAACGTTCCTTTTCAATTTGAGGCAATCAAACACAGACTGGGCATCAGCAGTGTTTCAGCAACGACAGTATCAAAATTACTACTAACACATACTACTCTAAAAAGAAAGATTTAACCAAAGCAATGCCATTAAAGACTTAAGAAAAACACCACAAACCACCTATTTCTCCCTGTCCACTCACTTATCTCCCTGTCCACTTATTTATCTGCCTTCCACAACAAGCACCCTCCTTTCAGCATGCTGCCCCAGAGCACAGGTATTTTTCATAAGGTTCACATCAAACATCAGTCTTAGTCCCATACCGTCTCCCTCATGCCTTCCCCACAACTGCCCTCTTTAAAAACCTAACTACTTCCTCTGAACCACCACATTGGTTTCACATCAGCCAATCTTGTTTAAAAAACCCACCTAAGAAATACTCAGGCAGGGGGAAGGGAGATGCTTCACAAATACAAGACAAATCACCTTCAGATAGACTCTGATACCTCAATGCAAACTTCCATGAGTTGAAGGCTCCATTCCAGGAAGAGCCTCCATTCGGTCAGAAACCACTGAACACAATACATTACTCTTCCTTACACTACAACATTAATGTATGTAAAGGTTAGCAAGCACATAGTAGCTACGCGCATGCCGTGTCATGTCAAGAGCGCCTAAGATTGAACTTAGGGTAGTCAGCTTGGACTAAGGTTCCTTCCACAAAGTATCAATAAATGGTGGGTGGCACACAGAATTCTCTTGATTTTAGAAAGCTTGGAGGGACTCTAATTGCCACATATGTGCTATTTAAGTCTGTACATAGAATTATGACCATCCTGATTTGCAGTTTCTTTGTATCGGAGGATCTGCCATGTGTGGAAACCAAGATTTTAAAGACTTGAAAAGTTATTTAAGTAATAGAAAGTCCCTATTGCAATTACTCAAAAAATTCATGACATTTTATCATGACTTACCCCCACCCTCAGCCCACACCAGTCCAAATTATGAAACAATCCAGTACACGCCAGACTTGTAATGACAGAGTGCTTTAGGCAGCTGTATAGCTTCATACCTGTAACTCTAGTCTCTCCTGGCAGACGAGGTATTTCTTCATTGTGTTCCCAGTTAGTTCCATCTTTCAGAGTCTAAAGAAAGACAAGTACAACAGCACATAATATTTTATTTACAAGTCCTTCAAATTCCAGATTAAAAAAAAAAATTCTGAAGGTAATTTCTGCATGGGAAAGAACAGAGTTGTCTACAGCAGAAACCGATGGATTGAACCAAAGCAAGAAGACAGCACTATCCTGAACTGCAACTACTGAACATTTAAAGGTTGAACAGGCTTGAAACATAAGCAATGTTTTAGTCTTTCTCCTTCTAAAAGAATAGTTAATTATATTTGCATTAAATTGGAATTAAATTTCTATACTGTAAGTTCTCTGTAAGTTTTGTGCACTTAATTGTCCAAGTACGCTGAGCTTAGAACAAATCAACTGAAATCACTTAATCAACATACTCACAACTCTTACACACAAACTACTCACTTGTGACTTTCTCTTGTTCAGTAGTTTTTAATAATGATTAATAGAAAATAATCTTCATTTCTGAAGAAATGTTTGAAAAGCTAAATAAAATCTTTGTTTTCTTGCACACCGTTTATATTTTCTTCAGCCATTTAGATGGCTTTAATGTATTTCCCACTACAGATGAACATTTTAAAACCAAGACAGGCAATCAGAACTAGGTGTAACACACCAATTGCAGAACAGAATCTTTCTACAGCAAAGTAGAAAAAAAAATTTTCAATAATATTTCAAAGTAGAAAGCAAGGATAAGAGTAAGTATATTAGAATTGGTTTTAAGGAATTTTAACAAGTTTAACTTGTGATACAGAGAATATTTCACTCATCCACTCTGAGAAACACTTAGTTAAATGTATTACAATTTTAGCAATAAAAATTAGTATAGATATTCAATAAAGTCATTCAAATACAGAAGATAATGATCTCTGGGAGCTCTCATATAAACAAAACCATGAAAAAAGTTACACTCACCCTTTTACTTGAGGGGCTCTCCAAGGAGTTTGAATTATATTTAGGTGTTGATGATGAGGCCATACCGGGTATCTGAAAAGAAAGCACGAACTGGAGATGTAAACTCCCTCCTGGATTACATACTATTTACAAGAGAGATGTTAGACTTTGGAGGTCCACGGGTAGACATCAAGATCTTCCAAGAATGTTTTACAAATTAGTATTGATTTAAAAAATTCCACGATGCCTTTTAATTGAAGGTCACTGTTTAAAAGTGCCCACATCTAACAAGAAATTCATTACTAGCTCTGGGGTTCGTTCTTATTCTAAGGAATATTCTGACTCAAGCTGTATTTTCGAATCCAGTTGTTTGAATACTACTATGGGCTCAGTTGACAAATCTTAAAGTGCTTGTTTTAAGTGACCAGATACACATACTATGAAATGCAACCTACTTGCAGCACTTGCACTACGACTTTTCATTTTGGAAAACAGGACAGACCATAAAATCATTGCACAGCTCTTGAAAAACACAAGCATGATAATACACCCAAGTGCTTCGAGTTTAAAAAACAAAGAGAAGGAAAACTCAGGAGTTCCACAGTACTTCTACAGTTAAAAACAATCCCCCACTTCCTAAGCTGAAACTTCAGCGCTCCTGAAGGGGGAGTATCCAGCCTTCTGGTCTGAATAGCCTTGATATGCCTAAAGAAAAAGGATTTCTTTTTTTAATGGCATTGGTTAAAGACAGAATCACATGATACAGGATTCATTTCCTTAATTATTCCCTGACATTGTACAAAATCTCTAGAACAAACTGGGAAAACGCTCATACTTGGAAGTTACTCGAAACAGCAGCTTCGTACCAAATTACACTCCCCTTTCACGGGTCGCACACCCTTTATCAAGCTGATTTGGCATTGTACAGAAACCTGGAAGAGTCTGGGGTTGGTTTGTTGCATTTTTGGTGATAGCTGATTACAGATCTCACAATCTTTGTTTCTATTCCACAAATGAAACTTGTAGCCTCAAATAAGCACTTTCTTTTCCCTTTCAAGGCTGAAAAGAGTTTGCACAGATCTCCCTGTACCATGACAAACTAGCCCACCCTCCTGTATAACAGTGGGCTCACCGTGACACTGCAACTGTCCTATACAAGCAATAGCAAGAAATTAAACTGCAAGATCCGAAATGCTTTGAAGTTAGTGTAACAATACAGGAATGTGTCCGTGCAGGAAGAAGGTGGAAAACCCACAACCTGAAGTTCTACTGTTTGTTACCTCCTTACAGTGCCCCAGTCTTCCATATCTCAAAGAAAACATATGAGACATGACATCGTGCTTAAAACTGTAATATTCAGTGACACAGCTTATCAGTACAAAAAAAAAAGAATAAAAGGAACCCCCCATTAAGTTGAAAAATGAAGCAATTGCTTTTGAATGCCGCAGAGCCTGTGTGACCCTGTCACACCAAGGTATGACTTCCTTTCTGCATCTCCAGCAGTCTCAGCTTTCTCCAAACACTGAAGCAGAAAGGTCCTGAACTAATTTAGTGCAATGCCAACAATTTAAATGAAAAGTTATTAACAACACTAAATCATTGTTCTTTCAAACCACCCTCCACAGAAAAAAACTACTGCAATACTGGAGACTAATGTTTTGCCTATAAAATTTAGAAAATTAAGAGAAGGTATTTTCACAGTTTTCCCTTCCTTGCTATAAAACATAATGTAGATTTAACTTTTTCTATATTGTTATGTTAACTTGTGGACATCCAATATTTGTTCAGATGACCTTCCTTAATCTACAGACGCTTAAGATTGCAATAATTTATAAAGGTAAAAGGTATATTTACTCAAAAGCTATTTTTAATGTATTTTTCCATATGAAACAGTCCTTTGTATTTTAAGCGAGAAGTACCAAGGGACACAGAGACAAAGGCACAGCAGCCTGTTTTTCTATGTCAGCAGAGAAAGTGGTTTTAAGCAGAGCTCACATAAATTTAAACTAAGGCTGCACCAATCAGGAGAGACAAATGAGCATAAACAAGCCCTGGAAAAGTGACTTTTAAAAGATGTGGCAACCCTGAATAGATCTGCATGGCCAAACGGAAATTTTGACTGCAGCAGGTACAGGCACACCCAAGAGAGCTGTTGATCTTGCAACCGCAGCTACTCCACCAGCGAAGCCACAGAAAGACAAGCTTCAGCAGAGGTCACACAGGTCCACCCAGGATCCTGCAACACTCACCGCAATGCCAGCCCACTGCCTAAGCTCATCAGAACAAAAGCTCTTTTGGACATTCCTTATGGCTTTCACTGCTACCTCCAACCATAGCACACAGCTGCTGCTCACACAGCGAACAGTACAAAGTGTCTCACAAGCCTTCTGTTTTCTCCTTTGCTTTCTTCCCTTGCTGCACATCCACGAAGTTTTGACAGAACTGTAGCGTTACATGAGGTTAACATTCTGAAACAACCACAACTCCAAAACATTGACTATAACTTTTCTACACCTCAGTGTACATTAGAAGGAATAAGCAGAGATCCTTCCAGATTCTCAGAAAAATTTCTCTGTGCAGAACCTGACAACAGAGCAGAACAGAGCTCACCTCCCGGCCACACTGCCACCCCACTGGGCCACTTCAAACAAATGAGATGTCTGTGCACCTCTCGACACAGACCTCTGGGTGTGTGTGCCTGTGAATATAAGTTTACTTTGGGTAAAACTCGCCCAGCTCTGCATGAGACTGATTTCTTTAAACATGCTTTACAGTGAGAATTAATTCACTCACTGACTTCAATTTCCATAGATATTTCATTATAGAATTAAACCCAACTACTCTGTTTCATTTCCAATGCTTTAATGATGCAAATTTGACTTATTCAGAGCTAATTAAGTTGCATAAATCTGTACTGAAGGTAAGGTATTATCTGTCAGATTTTTAAATCCAAACATTTTCACTAAAATTATGCAACTTATTTCATCAGTATAAAAGTGGAAGAGTTTTCCTAATGCTGCCTAAATTTTGCTTTGAAATCTAATCACTCTTTGAAAACCCAAATACTAGTAAGCACATTTATAACTACCCACATTTTCCTGATTTCTGTAAGTAAACTATGGTCAAAGTAATTAAACTTTACATTATAGAACACCCATTAGACAGCAGTTAGAAGTGTCCACTTTTGGACCCCAGTACAGGGCAGGCATTGATGAACTGCAGTGAGTTCAGCAGAAGGCCACCAAGAGGACCAGGACTTGGAGCACCAGCTCGAAAGGCTGAAAGAGCTGGCAATACTTCAGCCTGAAGAAGAGACAGCTTC
>NW_010405430.1:5711-7870 GCF_000710305.1 Buceros rhinoceros silvestris | reverse complement strand
AGCAGGACTTCACAGCGTCCACCAGTACCTTCGAGGTGGTTACTGCACAGACAGAACCAGGGTCCTCAAAAGAGGTGAGTGATGAGGAGACATGACAGAACAGGAACCAAACCAAATGAGATTCCAAGTGATTTAAGGAAAAAAAAAACCCATACCCTACTTTTGGGTATGTCAGGAAGTGAAAACAGGGCCCAGGGAGGTTGCAGTCTTCATCCTCAGAGGTTAAGACCCAACTGAATAAAGCTTTGAGCAACTGGGTCTGATCTTGCTTTGAGCAAATGGTTGAAGACCCTTCCATTCTCAATTACTTTATGCTTCTGTGATTATCAGGGAACAGACAAGATTCAGTTTTCATTCAAAAGTACCCATTAAACAAGGACACACCCTTAAAGAAGTGGATTCCTCTACAGCAAAAGAGAAACAAGTTTTCAAAACCATTTAAAATGAACATGTGAAGTATTTCCTTTTATAATATTATTTCTTTTTCTGTCAAATTGTAGAAGCAGCTTCTGGCAACTTCCCAAAGTCATATTGCCATGAACAACTCAAAAACATACTCCATCACAGTCTTAAAATAGCTACAACTTTCATTATCACAGAGCAGCAGTAGTCCTTCCACACAGAGAAAAAAAAAATCTTGCAAGTAGTTTTCCACTGCAAACACATTTTATTTCCCAGTCTCACCCACAGGTACCTCTACACTTGCACAAAAATTGAAAACCATACAAATCTTGCGCTTGCCAGCAGCTGAACAGAAGTACAACTACTCTGCAAATATAAAACAAATCAGACAACTTTGTTTATGATATTCTGCAGTTAAACAGTTGCTATTCTAGATTCAGGGAAGAATGTTCAAGGAGACAAAGCAATTTTACTGGATTTAACTTGAACTAATAAACAAAGCTTTGTTAAAGTTACCAGAACTTAATATAGTAACACTACCAAGAAATGTAGGCTCTAATGATCTTACAATAACAAACTGCTTGGGATCTGTATTTTCATTAAAGATGGTATTTATACTTGTGCTTCCTAGGATTCATGGGAATGGAGGCACAACAACACTTGAAAGGGTAGGCGCTGCAGGCCAGATTTTAAGAACTGGTTCAAGGATCCTATCTGCTTTTTGTGAACAAATGCTGACCAATACAAGCATATACCCACGGAAAATCTAAACAACCTTTAGAATATGTAAGTAAGCTTTTGAGGGTTGAGAAACCTGAAATGACCAGCTGCTCTTTCCTTAAGGTTCTTCATAGTTGTTTTGGGTGTGTGTATAAATATATATTAAAAAACCTGTAAGAGCAACTGGATAGGCATGAGAATTTTTTGCTTTTACCAGAATCAGATTTATCAATACAGTAAAGATTAAGCACAGAAGGTTTGACTGAACTCATCAGTCACACATCAATAACCATGACACCGGATAATGCCAAAGTTCTCATAATCCTGCTCCAGATAATGATTTGAGCAAGAATGAAAAAGGTTTGTGCATCTCCAAGGCCTCTCCTAAAAATACTGTAACAAAATTTACTAAGCCACTTCATTTGCTGTCATAGTAATTCAGAGAACAATTAGAGCACTTCTAAAAAGAGTTGCAGTTGCAATGGGACAGTTATGAGGCTTGAAAGCAATCACTGCACTGAGTTAATCGTGTAAGGTTTGCCAGCCTACATAAAAATGAAGTTATTTTCATAGTTAGACCTGATAACAAATAAGGAATTACTTCAAAGGAAGAGAAATAGTATTATATTAGTATGATATTTACTGTGTTTGAGACGTGAACGGAAGTTAGTGTGGGTGTAAAGAAGCAAAAAAATGACAAACCAGGTTTATAATAACAAAGTATGCTGGTGTGACACAAAGATGGCAGTTTTATTCGTACAGAAACAAGCTACAGAGTCAGCATGAATACACTGCCTTGAGTTTCCCATAGTAAAATTAAAAGCGTAAAACACAAAGCCCTAAAAACAAAACCACATCTGTGAGCACAACTGCACAGAAGAGATAATACATCAGTTTTCAGAAATAGCATTTAGAATAGAGCAGAACTCTAGGAATTTCAAAGACAGTAGCAAAATTAAGACAATCATGAAGGGAGAAGGAAAAAAAAAGTATGTTTAATACTTTAATAAGTGAAATAAAGAAACAAAAATCCTTCC
>NW_010405430.1:0-5643 GCF_000710305.1 Buceros rhinoceros silvestris | reverse complement strand
AAAAAAAAAAAATCCCCCCCCCCCCCCCCCCCCAAAAAAAAAAAGGAACAGTCCTAAAGGGTCAAATCAACAACATCAACAACATCTAAGTTATCATGTTAGGGAGTCACTGACATGTGCATCAGCATCTTAAACACTAGTAAATGAGCATTTAACCTAATGAAGTCAAGAGTAATCATTCATCTCATTAAAGGCTAACACATTTTAGAATTAGATATATATACAGCAATACAACACAAGTCACAGGGAAGACCTACAGCAAGGAGGGCAGTTTTCCAGACATCAGCTGTCCCTAACCAAACAGCACCAATCAACCAAACAGAAATACAGCAAGACCAAAGTGCCATATCATAATAAATAAGTCCATAGAAATAAATACATCTCTTTCACATTCATTTAACCAGTATTTTAGCTCAAAGGAACTATACTCAATAAGGGAAACAAAAAGTAGCAGAAGCCTCCAAAATTTAACAAAGCTACAAAAAATAAGCAGCATAAGGCAGAGCATTCCAGTTTCAAACAGATACAAAAAACCCTGAAGTAACAAAAAAATCCATAGAAAATCCACACCACAAAAATACTTCCTTATATTTACTTCCAAAGGAAATAAAAAAAAAACCCAAACAAATTTTAAAAACTTCCTGGAACAGTGAAAGATATCAATGCTGGGGGATTACAGAAGCAAATATCTGGTTTTTTTCATCACAGAATGTTTTGGATTGGAAGGAACATTCAAACATCATCTAGTCTAACCACCCCCTGCCCCGCCACAGGTAAGGACATCTGCAACTAGATCAGGTTGCTCAGAGCCCCGTCCATCCTGACATGGAATGTTTCCAGGGATGGGGCATCTACCACCTCACTGGACAACCTGGGCCAGTGTTTCACCACCTCATTGTAAAAATTTCTTCCTTCTATCTAGTCTAAATCTACCTTCTCGTAGTTTAAAAGAGGCTCTATTTAAGGACTCGAGGGCAATTACAACTTCTCTTACCATCACATTTTAAGGGCAAATCACAGCTATGATGACTGACCAACAAAGCACCTTTGCAAATCAAGTCTTCTAGCTGCACTTATTCCATACTGGATCTCCAGAGTCACCATGGATTGCTCCAAGATTATGGAATCTCCTATTTCTTCTTTACCATAACAGTTACAGGGTATAAGACCCTTCCAATGTAACCTCTCAGCAGTAGAGTCTGCAGCCCTTAACCTTCCTCAAGACTCTAGTGATCTCGGACAGGATTATGCCACTAGTGGGTCTTCTCCCTTAACACCTACATAATATTCCCCACCCACATGTAGTTACTAAATCTGCATTTTCCAGGGAAACCATAAGAGCTTTCAAGTCTCTTTAAAAGCCTTCTCAATTCAAGCCATAACTAGAATACAAAAAGCATGCCAGCAGTACAAGCCTCAATGGGATACTGTGCACACAGAAGGCACACTAGTATTTGTGAAGCTTCTAAGTCAATTAACCAAATTAATCAGTACTGCATTATACACAATTCCCATATCCTACCAAAAAAAAAAAGTATCACAAAAAAACTTGTATTCTGGAGCTAGCTGTTTGCTAAACACCAGTTCTCCACCAGGCTCCCTGCCTTTAAGAGAAATGCACTCCAGAATCCCTCACCTTGCCAGTTCTCTGCTAGACTGTGAACTGCAGGCTGCACAACTCAGCACGGGCTGCTGAATTCATCCGTGAAGAATCAGAAAGGCTCCCTCTCCCAAAAAACACATTCTCTTGTTCCCTAATGTGCCCTGCATTTGAAAGGGCAAGTCCTTGTCCCCGAAGGACTCAATATGACTAAGTGCAAACGAAGAAAAGTTCACGACAGTCAATTCAGCAAACTTCTAATGCAGCAAACAAATTAGAAATGCGCCAGTTGCTGGCCCACCCCTCTTTCATAGGCTCACTATACCAGGTAGTTTTGAAGACATTAGAAAGAAGACCTTGCACTAATAAAAACCTATATCCTGACACTTAAGATCTACAAATGGCAGCAAACAGCAACAGCTTGGCATAAAATTTGGCAAATAGGGCCACCAGATCCTGTGCACTTCTGTGTATATGTTTCTTTAAGGAAAAAAGTAATCTTGTAGCTTGTATATGAAGCCAGGTATTGAATAAACAATAGCTGAAGGGAGTAAAAAAATCTTCAGTTCTGTCTTGATTGGTATTTATCCTGCCTGCATTTGAAGATTTTCTTCTACTGTCTTAATGTCTCATGGAATTTCACTCCCATCCTATTTTCAAAGTAAACCACAACTTCCAACAAGACCTAACATAAAAGCTTGTAACATTATTTTTTCTAATTACTTCTGCTTCCTCCTTTGAAATTTTATTGAAAATGTAGCTTAGGATGATATCACTGGCTTTTGTCCTGCAAGCTTGCAAGATTATTACAAGAGAGATGATACAGTAGTTTATCATGGACAATAAGTAACTTACCTGCTGATGGACTATGATCTCTTAGTTAGATATTCCGCACGCTTCATATCACAGTAACAAGGAAAAGCAGCACCTTCTTCCATGGTAGTAAATATAATTATTTGGTAAGACCTGTTTTCTAGCAATTGTCAGAGGTCTATTCCTTGTAATTTACGCAAACAATTGTTTCTGTCCACTTATACTTGCTTACTGCTCCTCCTGTATTTGTTCTCTCTCTTACTGTGATTATTTTTTCCTGACTTTTTCTTAATATTTACTCTGGTAAGTGACCTCTAAAATGGAAGTTCAGTCATGTGAGTGAATCAAAGGAAGTCTTAATTTTCCCTCTATGCTTGTAGCCCCATACAGCAAGTAGCTGTTAAATCCAGCTAGATTAGGTGGCATGACAGAGGGTAGTGGGTTTTTTTAGGAACCATTTGCCGCATTACCTCTAGAATCAGCATTACATCTGTAGGAAATCTATGCCTGAAGGCTGATCTGTGGCTTTCTAAACCCACCCAGTCTATTTTCTCTACTCTGCATCCCCTGCAGGGAATGTATACCTCCCACATTGTCAAAAGCTGATGCGGTTGACAGGAAAGCCTATGGGATAGCAAATACAGCTTCAAAGTTTTCTATTAAGAAAGCCTTCAGTTGCTTTCTGCTCATTCCTCTTGAAAGATATCCCCTTAGGCCACTGTAGTTCTATTGCTAAAGATTTAACTGGTGATTCCACCAGAGAAATGGAAATTGTATCTGTTATATAATGATATACTGTATTAAAAAAATGACACTGTAACGGTTAAAATTACATTTCCCCTACTCAGGCCTTCCTCCAGCTTTCCTTTGACAACATGTACAACCAATGCATCAGACTCACCCTCTTTCATCTGCGGTGTTTAGTTCCTTCTTTCACTACATAAATTGCTTTTTTGAAAACACATAATACCAGGGAGAAAGTACCACATCTCTGTTTAAAAAGCAGATGGCTAAGGACTACGATGAAATCATCCACAAACCCTTCTCTGCTTCAGTCCCTAAGAAAGGAGCAATTGGGACTATCCTGCCCAATTCATTCACAGGGCAGCACCACACTTTTGGGTGTGCTCTCTGTCAAGTAACAGGCAGGTGCTTTGCCGGGCACAGAAAGGTTGACGCTTCTGTACTCTGCATCTGCCTACGTACGTTATGCATTAACAGGTCCGGTCACATCACACCGGGTCTCTGGCATATAGCCTTCCCATTCACTGCGGGCAACAACCCAGCAAAGAGGCTGTGGAAAAATACACATCCCACCTTACATAAAAGCATAACCCAACCTACGTGAAAACACTTACTTTTGTTTTCTGTTTCTCAGAAGCCTCCAGGTTTAGCAAGTTGTTTCAGTTGTAGAAAACACAGCAATGCCCACTTCAGTATGAGATCAGAGGACAACAGCGTGCTCATTCCTTCAACTTCCAAACAACATTTGCCTTTTGTGCTGTAGTTGGCCCCTGACAGGAATGGGACAGGTAGAAGACTTCGTTAACACTGCCAGAATATTTCAATGGACATTACTGTTTAAAAAAATTCAGAAAGGAAGTGAAACCCCAGAACAGTGGCTACTAAAAACATTCTGGAGAAAGGAAACAAACAGTAATAGTTCTTTTTATGGTTTATGTTGTGTCAGAGGGTTTGGCATCAAGTAGCTGGAACAGAGAAGAACTTTCTCTTCTAAAACCTTAAGACACAATTTTGAAATGTTTCTGATGTGTAAATCTTACACTGTCTTTTAACCATGCTTATATTCTCCAGACATATTTGGGCATCTTTCTGCAAACAGTTACACATCTCCCGTCTCATCCCTTCCCAAAGAATACTGTCATTTATTTGATTCTTTTCCCAAATACATTCAGGAATGACTTTCATATGAAAGCTGCTGTGTAACTTGGTGAAGTCAGAAGGAACAGACCATGAAACAAAACTTATTTTTACCTGATTCAAGTGCTTAGAAAAATCAGTATGTTGTCTCCTTTCAAAGAACTCACACAGTATTAAAGATTTACAGTTAATTCTCATTAAATTACCCTGGCGATCTAAATTAATGATTGTTAGTTAACACTGTAACTCTAATAACGTAAATACATTAACCCTGGAGTTTGCTCAACCTAAATGATGCTACAGGTCCACCTCTTTGGCAAGGGTGTCTTTTGGAAGTTTCCTTCTGACCAAACATAGAACAATAAACAGCGCAAAAAGAGAAAACTCCGCATTTTACTGAAAACCTCTCTGTATCTCATCTCTTCAGATGTTTGCCACACCATGAAGCTACACGTTGCCCCAAAAGTTCCGTGTGTGAAGGCTCGCTGCGCTTATCACCTTTGTTAAAAACTGCATAGCCTACCTTTTTAAACTACCTAAACCACAAATTAACATTACAAAGAAAACTATGGCAGGAAATAGGTTCCAGTTTTGCACAGTGCTAATCCTGTACCATGAGATATCTGCCCTTCAAATCTGGTTAATGATAAACAAATATATGATTCCTAGCAAGCAATGAGCACACTACTGCCCCAAAACAGCTATTATGCAGTACAGCCAAGGTACTTTTTAAACAGTTTTAGTTAGTGCCTATCGTGACAATCTACAGGCAACTGCAAAACACTTAACATCTACACAATTTTAAATCTGAATTTGCCTGTGTAGCTTCCTATAGTACTAAGAAAAATAGGGCTTTCTGTGAAAACACAAAAACTTAATTACATTTACATCTGAAAAAAAGAAACCAATCAAAACACACCAATCACACAAAGTAGAAATTATGCCTTTTGACAGCCACAGCACTAAAAGCAGCAGAAACAGTCCATCATCTTCAGGAGTCATTTCTTGGTTTTAGTCAACTGAAAACGTTTGCTCTGAAATGGAAGGTCTCAGCTTTTCAGCCGCGAACACCGCAATCACATGCTTCAGAACAAAATTTTAAGCCAGTCAGGAATGAATACTACAGTGGCTGAAAAGTCTGAAAGCGAGTCAAGAGCACCCAGAATAATTTCATATCGCAGGAGAAGAATTTCTGTTTATAGGAAAGGTAAAATCTACGGTTCGAAGTGTCTCTAAGCCATGACGGTGGGCTACGCGCTTCAGCACCGTCTCGCTTCCAGACTGATTCAGCACATCAGGGCGTCAGTCAGGAGAAGCCGGAGCCGAAGAGCAACAAACAGCCTCAGCAG
>NW_010405429.1:0-26374 GCF_000710305.1 Buceros rhinoceros silvestris | reverse complement strand
AATCAAACTGGTTTTATATTACACCAGGACATGACCCATGATGAACGCCAGCAAATAAAAAGTACAAACAATTATACTATATTGTGGAAGGTCTTATAACTTTTGCAAAATCAAATTGTAGTCAGCTCTGTATTTCTTCTGGGCTTGTTCTAATACCTTGTCTGTCTTTTTAAAAAAAGATTGAAAACATCGTTGAATATCATTTTGACAACCACCTGCAGGACAGTTGATGATTAAATTTTTGCAGAATATATTTAGTATTTTGATTATGGCAGTAACTTCTCTTCAAAAGTAGTGTGTAGCTGGTATTTCAGAAGGAAGTTTGTAAAGCTTTGTAATCAACAGATGAAGGGGCATCCTACCCCTGTCAAGATTTCATCCTGACTCCTGTGGAACAAAACGGTTTGCTATCACAAATACTTTTCTGTCTTTTCAGGAATCTTTCTGCCTAAATAGCCTACGAATTTGCAAAGCTGGACACTCTGAAGCTACCATTCAGTTTCAGTTGGCATTTATTCATGGAGCATTTGTCATAAGTGTTTGTGGAAGAAAGTGCTTATGGACTTAAATTGTTTAGTGTAAAGGAATTAGTATTCTGACTTCATTTCCAGGTTCCACGTATGGGCACTTTTATTGGTGTCTACCTCCCCTGTTTGCAAAACATCTTGGGAGTCATTCTTTTCCTACGATTAACATGGATTGTGGGAACAGCTGGAGTTCTTGAGTCTTTCATCATTGTGTTTATGTGTTGTACTTGCGTAAGTTAACTTTTTTCTTTAGTATTTACTGGTGTATATATGTGTATATATATGAGTAGCAGAGAATGATTTCTCCATAATGGTGCGATTATGAGACATGGGATATATATGACTCGTGACTGAGTGTCATGGTATCATTCTAGCCTATACAGAGTCTCTTTTGAGTTGATCAAAGAATGCTTTTTTTTTTTTTCTGGAAGTATTATACAGGTTTCATTAAATCGGCTTTTTAGAAATATGGAATGATTTCTGTTCAGATCTGGACTGTTCTGCTTTTTGCAACTTCAGAACAAACTGAAATATAAACTACAAATCAATACCCACAGCATTATGTCCATGAATTAATATTTTGAAATACATGATACTGTCATAAGAATGATACTTGATTGGTTTGTCACTACTATTTAACTGGAATAATGAACATCTTATTCTAAGTATATTCAGTGGTCTGTATTCTTTCAGTTATTTTTAAATACTGTCTTAAACATCAAAATTAACTGAATCTTCTCTTAAACTTTGGTACTTAATTTGCATGGTTATCCCTCACCAAAGATGTAATTTTTTCTTGTTGTAACATGTTAAAAAATCCTAGTTTCATTTTGCCACTTTGTCTTGCCCCATCTTTCAAAAAACTTCCAGTATTTTAAATTTCCTCTATTTCATTCTTCCACAGACTATGCTAACTGCAATTTCAATGAGTGCAATAGCAACAAATGGTGTAGTTCCAGGTAAAATAACTTTATCTTAAATGGCAAATGATCAAATGATGGAATTTTAAATCTGGTATAAGAAATTACTGTGTTTTGAGATACCAGAAGTAATGCTTTAGTATCAAGCACGTATTTTCTTTTAACTGTTTTATAAATTACTTTTTTAAAGGTGAGGTGCAATCTTTTGACTAGGCCTTCTGTAGCATATTTGTCATCAATCCTTTGAGTCTGAATGAAAGAGAAGTTATTAAAATTTGAGCTATGGAGACTTCATGCAAAGCAGATTTCTTTACAAATAAGTCTGCTTTTTTTTTTTCTTTTAGAATTTGCCTTGACTCCATTTCTAAACGTTACAACTAGTTGTGTTTGTTTTCTGCAAGAATAACAGCCAATCTGCTGGTAGAAGTATTTTTATATATGAGTACTCTAGGTTATCCTCATCTTAAATTTTCAGCATAAATAGATGAACTTGTTCCTTTTCAATTATGAAACTGATTTTTTTTTTTTGAGGTGCAAAATTAGTTAGCCTTTGAAGCTCTTAATGTGTTGAGAAGCTGAATACAATAATTGATAATATAGCTGTTCAGACATTATTATTTTAACTTCCATATGGTCACCTGTTTGGAGTTCATAATCTCTCACTTGCGAAGCTTCTTTAGCTTAGTAGAGAGTTCCAGGACTGAGGCATAAATTGTTGAGCAAAAGTAAACACCACAACTTGTGCAGGGTGTTGGATAATTGCATCTCATGGATACAGTACCATATAGGAAATATAAATATAATAGAAAATTTTGTTTGAAATACTTATATTTTATAATGAAATGTAGTTATTCTAATCAGTGTCCAAATAACTAAAATGTTCTGCTCTTTTCCCCCTCATTTTTAAAGTGCATTATAAAGGTTTTGCTTAACATCTGAGTGTCGCAGAAATCTCTGAAGTTGGCAGTTCTTGCTCTAGACATGTCTTCATTTTCACTTTTTTGTTGGTGCCAGTTCCTTAGTGAAATGCTGCTTCTGCTGGAATATATGGAGGAGCACAGATAGGAAGCCAGGATTGAAAGAGACCCTCTGAGAATCAGAATCTTGTTACATAATGCAACAGCATTATAGTTAGTAAAAGAATTGGCGATGCATCATACATTTTTTTTTTTTTTAAGTTTCTTTCTTGTTCATATTCAAAAGCAGTTTCAGACTGTGCCCTTTGATTAGAAGTATCTTTCTTGTTTGTGGACTTATTTTATACAAGGCTGGTGTATGTTTGTTTAAAAGTGCTTTGTTTCTGTCTCCTCTTTCCTCTTCAGTTGTCATGAGTGGCACAAACATCATGACCTTAAGAGAAGATGGAGAGGGAACCAGAGAGGAGCATACCTTGAGGGCTTTGGGAGGAGGGGGGGAAGTCTAGATAAAGAGAGAAAGCTTGAACCTTAGAGCCTTATTGAAAGGGAAACTGTACAGTGGAAATGGGGGTGGGGTAAGGTGGGTGTAGCTTATGACTTGAAGATGATGCATGTATAGGAAATGTTGAGTAAGGAGAATCAAAAAATTCAGAGGCTAAGTGAAGAATATGAGTAGACAAGAAAAAGCAACCTCTACCTAACACTTTTAAATGTATGTAGTGAAAATGGTAATGGTTTCATGTATAGAAAACAAAGAATGCGTATTAGTGAGACAGATTCTATTTAGTCCCTATTTCATATGGAAATTATTCTGGAATTTTATTGTCCAGCAGCTTGAGGTTAGAAACTAAAGATTGGTTTGCACCTATTTATATCTATGTATCCTTTTCTTAATTTACTTTTAGATTGTTTAACTTGTGGATTTTTTTACTCTTTTTCCTTGATATTTATTTTCTGTTCCCCAGAAAATGCAGATGGGGATATTCACTTTGAAATATACATTCTAGCTGCCTAGTTGGTATAGACATTGAATACAGTTTTGGTATGAACATTTCAAAGAAATGCATCTTGATTATGTTAATTGAATTATTCAATTTTTTGTTTGCTATTGCTGTCCTTAATCTGAAGGGCTGGAGTCTTTTTTTTTTTTTTTTATTAAATTTACAGCTGGAGGCTCTTACTATATGATTTCAAGATCTTTAGGGCCAGAGTTTGGTGGAGCAGTGGGACTTTGTTTCTACTTGGGTACAACCTTTGCAGGAGCAATGTACATTCTTGGTACCATTGAAATTTTGTTGGTAAGTACTAATTTCTCTTAAGATTAAATGTATTTAGTCTGTTTTGAGGCGTTTATGAGGAATGCACTTGGCCTAAAATGCATTTTTGTTTGGTCATTTTTAATGTTTTGATACTATATTTCCAGTGTGCTAATATTGATTCTTACTCGTGATTATTTGAAAAAGTTCAAAGAATTCTGATCTGCAATATAAAAATAAATTAAAGGCTGTTTGATGCAAGTTTGTTCTATTTAAAGTAGGAATCAAACATAATTAGGTAACATTTACTAATTTGTACCAAATGCAGTATATCTGTTGTCTTTTCATAACATTCTGAATACCAAATGTCCCATAAATCATGCCTGTACCACTGTACACCTCCAGAATTGCGAGAAAAACTAAATTAATTTTAGTAAGACACACTTAAAATTCCAAAACTAAAGACATAGGACCATACTGGATAATCTTCATAAACTGGAGATGAAAAATAAATAGGAAATATTTCAGTAGCTATTGCAGAAAAGAACTTGAAATCAACAGGCAGACTTCAAAGACATGTCAAGATTTAATTCAGTGATTTTTGTACCACAGTACTTTTGTATCACAAATTGCAGAAAATGCTGGAAGAAACAGTGCAGTCCTAAGTGAAATTACAGATTAAATTGTAGTCAACAATGCCTGTTTTCAGGGCCTCTGAAATGTCATTTGGATTTAGTGATGCTAAGTCAGTTAGTTTAGAAAAAAAGTAGTTTATTTACAGATGTGAAGGAATAAATTTATTCTGTAAATGTTTGTCTGCATATGCTCATGATGCACCACAGCAAACTTAGAAAAAAGCTTAATCCGTATGTTATGCTGCTTTTGTGTTGTATGTCTTCCTCTCCTTTTCCAAACAAAGATGTGCAGATGCACGCAGCACTTCCTTTAGATCACCTTAGACTTGGAACTGAAAAGCTAAAGATTCCATCTTGAGTCAGTTTATCTTTTTTGCTTTGGAGTCTCCCTTTTCTTCAACTCTGAAGTAAGTCTTACTTTTGGGGGTTTTTTTTCTCTTTCATCTAAGAAGGTTTTGGTTCCTTTCCTTGTGACTCACAAGTTTTAACAAGGATGTGGATTTCATGGTATTACCCATCCTTTGTGTTTTCAAAATCTTTTTTTTTTTTGTCATCTTTCTGTAACTTCTCAATATTTATCTTGTTTCATTTTTCCCAGGCATTATGCCTTTGAGCCTTGAATCGTGTAGTGAGCTCTTCAGGGGAGCTTCCACTTACTTTGAATCTAGTGGAATTAATTTTCCATTTCACTGTTCTAGTTTTGAGATCATGACTGAAAGATTTTTAAATCTGGCAACTACTTTATAGTAAGCAGTCAGCACGCCTAGTTGGCTCTACATTTTTGTTGGGAGAGCTGCTTACTATAGGTAAGCATGGCTTAAGTATGGCCATGTTTTCTTAATGTCTAGGAAGACTCCTCTCCTTCCAGGTGGAAGTCTGTGGCTTGTCATCAGACAAGCATTCTCACAATAACTCACAAAAGCTCTTCAGATTTCAGTGCTTGGCACTGTGACATGCACTGGGGAAAGCTGCTGCACAACAAAAGGCTATGGAGAATGTGAAGGACATAACTTCTATGAGGCAAATTAAGAATCTATCCTACTGCTTCCTTTTCAGACTACTGCCTTTGAAATGCCCTATATTAGTAAAGATGCTGTGGGAAACTGCTTGTATGGCAATGGCCCAGTGGCTTTGCCTCATCCAGAAGGGTCCAGATAGTTATTGGTCATCATATCGGAGACTGTGCAGATAAGCACAGGAACACTTCAGAATTCCTTCTTGTTGCTTACTATGACCCAGGTCATAACTTAAAAACCTTGCATTTGGAATTAGATAGTCACTCACTACTGCTAGCTTGTGAGTTTTGATCTGTATTGACAACTTTTAACATGCTGGCACCATGTCACAATGTGGATTGTATTTGGACTGTTCTCCCAAACTAAGAAACATGCTGGTTTTATATATTGCTGATAAATGTGTATTGGGTTCATCTATAGAGTTCAAAGTAAAAAACCTCCCAAGATGTCATATCTGCCAGAAGACCTCAGAACAGACCCCTGACTTGAGCCACAAGGCTCAAGTATTATTTTTATTTTTTTCTCTACTGTGACATGGGTTATTTGGAGGGGAAGAAATCAGTTGTCTGCATGTGGCTTTCCACAGCAAAGTTGGTGAACACCAGGGTAACTAAGCGCACAATAGAACTTGCTGGAGTACCTCTGTGTAGAGCCTGATACTTCTGCAATATCACAATGCAGGATTTTCTAATTTGTAAATAATTTGTCTGTAATCAGTTTCTTTATTTTCTTTCATGGTTATGTGACAACTTTCATATCTTCTACCATTCTAGTAAATACTAACTTACTAGATACAAATTTAATTTAAAATTAATTAGATATAAAGAAAATTCTAGTAAAGAATTGCTGATATCTATTTTTAGATTTTCATGCTGAACAGATCAGAATAGTATCCTGCTCAAAGTTTCTTCCTGTCTTTTGAAATTAGATTATTTAAGGATAGTCAGTTTAGCAGTTGTTTTGAAGGACTTGAGTTGAAGGACTGTTGAACGACTCAAGCCCCAAGACTTCCCTCATAACTTGGCAGGTATTTTTTTGTACAGGTGTTAGAAGAAGGAAAAAGATATCTTTATCATGTCCTGTAGTATACAAATGCCTGAGAACTATAGGTTGGAGTTTGTCTTTTCATTTGCCTTTATCAGTATGAGTCCTATAATCTGTGCTTCCAACTCTTTGTTCTGGATTCTATGAAAAGATTGTATTAAATGAGCTATGTAATGGAATCCTGTTTGAAATTACAGGAGTTTAGTTTATCTGTTTTAGCACAGGACTAAGCTTTGTCACACAAATCTTAAATTGTGCTGTTGCAACTTCAGATTAAAAAAAAATTTCAAGGTATGATGTTTAAGGTAACTTTGAATTTTATGAAATATAGTGCAAGAACTATAGTACTGAAAACATTTTTAGTTTTTTATTATGCTTTTGTCTCATTTTGATTCAATCAATGGTATTATTAATCAGCAAATGCTTAAAATGAATCTAAGGATTTATCTGGTTTGAGACGAACTAGTTTCTGGGTTTTGTTTTCTCTCAATTTTTGTCAGTAGCTCCCAACCCCCAGGTCCTCGGTGATTTTGTTGTTGTTTGTTTGTTTGTTTTTTCTGTCTGGCAGGGATGTGAATTTGAGAATTTGAAACTCTTAAATGGGAGAGAAGAAGCTGAATCAAAAGCAGTACCTTATTCTCAAAATGATTTTCTTCATCTCTGCTTCCCGCTTCCTTTTACCTCTAGACTTTCTAAATGCCCTTGTCGTCTTAGTTGAACTGGTTTGTGGAGGAATAAAGTTGATACTTTAATAATTTAGATTTTGAAATTCAAGTAAATTATTTTTTAATAAAATGTTGCTTGTTACATGTATGATAGTTTGTCATATCTCTTGCAGACATACATTTCTCCAAGTGCTGCTATATTTAAAGCAGAAGAGGCTGGAGAAGAAGCAGAGGCTATGCTGAACAACATGAGAGTTTATGGAACATGTATTATCATTCTGATGGCCATAGTAGTTTTTGTGGGAGTAAAGTATGTCAACAAACTTGCACTGGTCTTCCTTGCCTGTGTGATTCTTTCCATCATTGCCATATATGCCGGAGTTATTAAGACTGCTTTTGACCCACCCGACTTTCCGTAAGCGCAAAATCTTTTAAGTAGTGCTGGTTATTTTAAAAATAAAAATAAAAAATTTGGGGGAGGGAATAGCTACTGTAATGATTTCATGTTTTAAACTAAATGGCTTTGATGGTAGGTTCTATGTGTTTGAGACAATTATGTGCTCCTTTGTTATTCTGAGTTACCTATCTGAATCTTTCACTGTTCGTGAGTCATGAGACTCTGGAAAATGTTCTTTGATACTTAAAAATTACTGCCTGTTATTCCATCCACACCTAAAGAACAAGAAGGTGTGGTGGTGTGTTTTTTTTTTTTTCTGACAGTAAATATAGCTGCTTTATCTAGAGAATTAAATAAAAACCTATAGAATAAAGTAAAAACTTCAAGAAAATGTTGTAGCTGTGAACCATAGTTATGAAAGACGCATACTTTCAAACTTCCTTTGTCGTAAGAAATTTTTGAAGCTTTCATTTCTCCCTACTTAAAATGGAGACATTGGAGTGTTAAATTGACTTGCATTAGTGAAGGCTTTCTACTTTCTTTAAAAAAAAAAAAAAAAAAAAAAAAAATTGTTGCCACACTTGGCATATTGCTTCTCAACATTTTTAGCCTGAACCTCCCTTAGCTCACTATGAATTATTATTTGTTTATCAGTATGTAAGTTGCATTTTTGTGCATATTTTTCTGTTTGGAGAGAAAACAAAATGATACTGCTTAACACATTAGCAGAATAACCTGGTTACTTTTGTTATGAAGCACCATCTGTTATGCAGGACTGAAGTTATCCTTTGCTGTATGATTGTTACACATTCCATAGTACTTTGAAGTGTTGATGGTTGCATTATAGTACAGTTCACAGATAGTGCTTTAAAATGGCATCGAGTCTTCTAATCCAAAAATGTGTTCAAAATTGCCATTTTTTTTCTGAAGAAAGCTTTCTAAGAAACTGTAACTTCCTGTAGAGAAATACTTAAATCTTTTAGTCACCAATATAGGGGAAAATAGGTATTATCTGGATATGTAGCATACGTAAGAATTCTTATCAAGACTTGTTGGAAACCTTATCTGTGGCTGTGATATTGGGGGGGAGGGATGGGGTGGTGAAGGTTGTCTTCCAATAAATGTAATTGTTCACATTTTGGCTGAACTACCTTAAAATGAGAAACTTAAGTGTGGTTTTATATTATAGTAATGCTGATCTGGTGGTGAGCTGGTCACCAAAAAGACCAGTGTCTCTTTTGCTGATTAGTTAGGTTGACATCACTGACCTCTATTTGGCTTGGCCATTGTATAAAATAGTTTACCTATCTCCCAGTTAAATCAAACTGGAAGAAGTTTCCATGGGTTATCAACTGGTGTTCTGTATTCTTCTCAAGGCATCTACTCTTAATTGTTATCAGAAACAGGATATTGCACAAGGACAATATTCTGCTTGGCCTAGTATACTTGTTCTAATGCCAGGTGGTATGTTTCTACTGTTACCCACTTCTCATACTTCTGAAGAAGCTAAGTTGTGTACTGTGTTCTTTGACTTATCTGCCTTACCCAAATGTTTAATTTGATGTTCCTTTCCTCGTCTTCATAGATATTATATATCATTTAATTATTAGGCAGACCTGGAATAGATACCTCCTAAACATCTTCTGTGTAGCATAGCAGTGAAATGTTCCTGAATCCTTAATATTCTTTGCTGTTAATAATTTGTTTTATGCAAACTGTTCTGAGTTTTCTAATTTTCTTTATTTCTGAGTGTTTTAATTGTGTCCTGCTACACGGTTCTTTCATTTACTTCCATCAATGTTTTTAAATTTTGCTGTTTAACTTGCCTGACTTCTTACCTTTTGGATTTTAATATTTTTGAGAGCCATCTAAAATATTTATTTGCTAGAAAAGGGCATAACATACTTGCTTAATCTTTCTTTCCTATTTTCTTGGACAAAGCTCATCATTATATTATTAAGTTATTATCAATATATTATTAAGTTATAATTATAGCGTATTACTTAATTTTACTTCTTTCTTGCAGGACTGAGTAGATCATGATCGATCTCTCTTTAGTGCCTAAGCTGCTCGAGTTGATTGTATATGTCCAAATAAATCAGAAGGAAAAGTAGCTATTAATACCTTGAAGCAGAAATGTTTGATTGGTGTTTCAAATGTTATTTATAAGTTTTATAAGAAGATACTATATACTGTTTTAATAGATGAGTATATGCCTTAAGATAGGTACTATAAGTAACAAGTTTCTGAAGAAGTCCAATGGACAAAAAATGGTTTAATGCACAAGACTATTGAAGAATCACTGGGTTTATTTTTTTATTGTTTATAGTATCTGTCTTCTTGGAAACCGGACATTGTCAAAACGCAGCTTTGATGTCTGTGCCAAATTTACTGAAAACAATAACGAAACAAAGACTACAATGTTGTGGCGCCTATTCTGTGATAGTTCGTTGCTTAATGCTACATGTGATGACTACTTTATTCTCAATAATGTAACAGAAATTCAAGGGATTCCAGGAATAATGAGTGGAGTTCTAACTGGTAAGTTAGAAGGCACAGTAATTTAAAAACTTTTAGACAAAGTTAATTTGACCTGTAGCTGTTCAATAGGCTGTTGGTCTAACCTGTCAGTGCTTCTTTAGCTCTGTGTTTGTGTGAAGGATTGCTATCTGGAGCATGCTTCCTTGCGTAAAGTTTCCATATGGTTTTAGAAGCTTAGTATCAAATGTTTTAATTTGGTGATCACTGGAGTTTTATAAGCACTCTTTCAAATCCATTGTTCTATTAAAAAAAAAAAGTAGGGAAGTATTTTATCATAGCTACCTTTTAAAAAAAGTGTTTAGCTCTCTTGTATGCCAAATATACTTATTTCAAAAAAACCTGTTCATTAATACATTCTCAGACTCTTCTGAGGGAGAACTTGTTTCTAGTTTACGGATGATGCATTGAAGAATGAAGTCCTGTGATTTAGTACTTCAAGTTAGTGATGGGATTGGAGAAAAGCAGTCTTTCTAGATTATGAGCGTGTAGACTTTCTTCTGTTTACATTCCTGTATAGTTGCGACAGCTTGGGATTCCTATTCCACTGGGTTATAAGATTAATTCTGAACATGTAATGGATTGTATTGTATACGAAGAATGTTTCTGGGGATAAAATGAATGTTCTTATACCTCTCCTGCTTCCCTTTAAAATATTGTTTGGTTTATATAAATATGCAACTCTGCAAAAGGAAACTAGGCAATCACTATTGCTGTAGCAATTCAGTTGAAAATATCAAATGTAAAGTGTACAAATACATAAAATGTATTTTTTCATAATACTTGCTGCTAATACATCCATGTCCGTGTAATGTAAGTGGACATTCTACAAATACATTAGAATTTAATTCTATAACAAACTCTTTCTTTAATGAAAGATAAAATCTTGTATGACACATACTACAGTCTACTGCATTTCTACTGGCTTACAGTCAGTGGGAATGTCCACCAGTTACAGTTGGTATCGATCATATTCATGCTGCATTCTTAGCTTTATAAGCAAATGTTGGGAAACACCATGATTTTAATCTAAGAAAAGCCATCTGATTCATGAGATTATTGCATTTTCACTACTTAATATCTTGAAACAGAGGTAATACAGGCTCTTGTTTCCCCTTTAGATAATCTCTGGAGTGCTTATTCAGAAAAAGGATCAATAGTTGAGAAAAAAGATCAGCCATCAGTAGCCGGATCAGAAGATACAAAAATGAGTGGAGTCCCTTATGTTTTTACAGACATCATGACCTACTTCACAATGCTTGTAGGGATTTATTTCCCATCTGTGACGGGTAGATATAACCATTTCTCTTGAGTGAGGATGTGCACTTATAGCTGAAAAAAGATTAATGTGTTTGTGTATACATGTATGAATGTTTGTTGATGACGTGATATTGCTGGTCTATGTGTCCAAGTTTTATGTACCTAAAGCTTCCTGGTGCTGGAGAGACATAGCTGACAGCTGGTTATTTTAGGGAATTATAGGACTTAAACAAGGAATCAGTTTGACATGTATTTTCTATGTCTGGAAGCAATGGAAAGAAAACAAAAGGTCCATGTTTTACTAAAAGCTTATTCAAAATAAATGCATACCTTTATAATAATTTAAATGCATGAGAGAACAGTTGAGTATTAAGATGATTGTTTCAGGTATTCAAGCTGTGAACCACCTGTGATTTATTTAAATGTCCAGTATTTTTTTGCAACTGTAACTAGTAAACTTTTTTGTTAAGCTTAAAGGTTAGATTAGTTTTGAATCATTTTCCTCAGATCATATTTGACTGAAAAACAGATAATTTTTCTTCAAAAGTCCTGGGTGAAGCAATTGTAGTATCGAGTAACAAAACAGAACTCTTAAGAAGTTTGCTAGTAGAATACCAGGTGGAGGTGTCCCATTGTGTTCCTAGCTCCCACTGTTCCCATGTCTCTACTTCAGGCTCTTTTATCAACATCTCATCATATCTGAGCCTGTGGTTTGGGTTTCATTGCATGGAGTTTGACAGTGCTTTTGCACTGCAATGTCTTGACATTTAGCTTCCATGTTTTTGTCTCCAGCAGTGGTCAGGACAATTCTAGGAAAGATGGCAGAATTAATCAGTTATTGTAGATTATTTTTTTCTCCTGTCATGTGCTAGAAAGTATTTGCCTTCTCTTCAAACAGGGATGTGTACATGTGATTTCCTAACCATTCTTCTTGTACTTCCTGCCAGCTCCTTTCTTTTTTGTTTATATGTTGATATAATTTAGTTCATTGATTTGCTTGCATATCTTAGGTATGGTCTATTTAGTAGAAAATTTGTGCATTTTGTCATACTGGCTAAAATTGCTAAATCCCCATTAGTTTGTACATCCCTAACATTTTGCTACTCCTGTATATTTCCTCATATTAATTATTCTGAAGGTATATTTGAAAAATATTCTCTTTCTTTTTATTTTTCCTTGTCTTTTTCCTGAGCTCTCTGGAATTTGTTCAGTCAACAATGGGTGGTAACACAAATTTCTGAATAAAATAAAGGTATAAATTGGGGATTTTGTGCCGGATTATTACAGGTTTCTGTAGCCCGCTCCATTGGTAATGTGTTAAATCAGGCGTAAAGCTAAATGTTCCTATTCTATTAGTTATTTACATGGAGTTAGTATTAATTGTTTTTATAACATAAAAATTTGGTCTTTTTTTAAGGTATTATGGCAGGTTCAAACAGATCTGGAGATCTTAAGGATGCTCAGAAATCTATTCCTACTGGAACAATTTTGGCAATTGCAACTACGTCTTTTATTTGTATCCTTTATGTTGTGACAGTTTTTTTAGTGTGCATTCTGTAGGTATAGCAGTACAGTTTCTTCATTGAAAAGTTGTTAGAGTTGCCTGAGTATCAAATAGATAATATCTAAACTAAAAATACTTTTTTGTCTAAAAATATCAAGATATCTCATTTGCATATTTGTGTATCTGTTCTATATTTCTCTAGTGTTTGACATTTCAAGATATAATTTATGTTTTTAGTTAAGCAGTGTAGAGGTTTTTAGCATCGTGCTTCAAATGGCAGTTTATTTTGTGGTTATACTGAGTATAACCAGTGAAAATCTTAAACTACCAGCAATAGAAAGCTGTTAGTCCTTCAATACCCACAAGACACAAATGATTATTTGTATGAGAATATATTTGTTCTGCTGTGTGATGTATGAACTGGCTACTTTCAATACCTCATAAACAAACTGTGCATCAAATGCAGTCATAGAGACCATAAACTAAAAAATTGTAGCAGTGATGAATTAAAACCAACCAACTGCAAAACAACCAGAACAAAACCAGCAAAAACTTTCACCACTTCATTATTATGGACATTTTCATTTTATCCTTAGGTGAAAAATGGTGGCATTTATATGCATATATATTTTTTTTATACTGTAATCTTCCTTGAGTTTCATTAATAGATCTCTCCTGTATAGTGTTGTTTGGTGCCTGTATAGAAGGTGTGATATTAAGAGATAAGTAAGTCCTATTCAACTTAATTTTACAGGGAGTATGTATGATCATGAGTTATGTTAATAGGACTTAGGTATTACTCAGAAGAGCTATTACTATGTGATGCTTTTTTTTTTTCTTTTGCTTAGGTTAAAACTAAAGGGAAAGTCTATCAGTTAAACTGAGATGCTTGCAAAAACTGGTCAGGTTATCAGGCTGTATCCTTTTATGAAGAAGCAGCAGAATCAAAGATAAATGTTTACAGTGGAACTGTTCCTAATAAAATGTTCTTCAGAAAGAAAATCATAGTATTTGTGGAGCTGATGGGTGGGGGTAAGGGTAATGGTTTACTTTGGGAGAAGTAATATACTCCTGAGGAATAGACAGAATATTTTTGACAGTTACATGACAAGAAAGAGTTCTTGAGAGAAACTGCAATGCACCACCATTAGGCCTATAATTTCCATTGGATGTATGACTACTTTAAAACAAAAAGTATCAGTTGTAGATCAGGAGTCATGTCAGTTTTTCCACATGTAATCGCCTGGGGATATTTCAGGCACAATATGAAGCATGAAGGAAATAAATGTAATGGAGATAAGCATGAAGAAAATCTCCAGGTTTTGATAAATTTCTCTCTTAGGAGAAAGTTGAGTTGATGAAGATGAAACACTTAGCAAGTTTCATGTTTATTTCCCTGCTGGTGTCTGCTTTTCTAAGGCCCAAGTTTGCTTTTGGTGGAGGAAGCAGTGGCATTGGGGAGTATTTGGAAAGGCGATGCAGGTGATGCTGAGACTTATTTTAAAATACAATCATTTAGCCTAGAAGGAAAACCATAAGTTGAAAACTGGATTTGAATCAAAGCTATTACAAGAAGCAGCATTTTTACTTTAAAATGGTATCGCTGCATCAGTGAAAATCTGATTTTTCTTCAAAGTAAATATACAAACTAAATCAAGCTGATGCCTAAGGAATAGTAAATGAATTATTGGCTCTGCATTAATTTATATGTTTAAACTCACATTTTTGAAAGTAACATTTTTTTTTTTTTTTATATATATTTACTGGGGGATGTGGAATTTTGCAAGCTGTGAGTGCAGGTGATCTGTCATTAGACCAGGATGCATTGTAGCCAGAATATTGAATCCATCTTCTTTCATTTATACTGCTGCCAGTTCTGGGCTGAAATCCAATGTAACAGTAAAATGTATGAATTTTGGTCTGGTTAAAATACTTGTTTTAGGGGGTTTTTTCATTATGAATTGTCGTATCTGCCATGGGGAAAAAGTAGGGTTATACATCTTTCAGTATTTATCTTTCATGTTTTAAACAAGCACTGGCATTAGAATTTGAATTAGGAATTAATGTGCAGGTGTATAAATACTGTCATAGAAGCATAGTGAGTTTTTTCCATTTATTTTTAAAGAGTATATTTTCCCCTTTTTCCATCTCCGAAAATTGGTATGTAGCCATGCATCCAAGCTTGGGCACGTGCAAGAATTAGAACACTGGCTTATTGTGTTAACCTGATTACTGACTCTGTTTAAGAGCAGGTCTGAAAAGAGATAAAGTATTTAATTTTTCTTAGTCTGTAGCCTTTTTTTTTCTTGAGTGTTTACTTGGAAAAACCTGAGAACACTGGAAAAAAACTTGTATCAGTGTACATACTCTTAAACTTGATTTTAGCTGCTTACTAAAACCAAGAAATATACTTGTTTTTAAAACTAAAACATCCATTGCGGGGAGGAGAGGGGTGGTGCGGGGAGGTAAGCCTTTTTGTATTTTACCTGAGAAGTCCATAAATGAACATAAATTTAATTGTCTAAAAAAAGATGGCATTGGATGGGCCATTCAAGACTAATGAAAGCACCTCTTCATGACTTCCACCTGCTTGTTTGCCATAGTTATTTAAAAATTTCATTGGGTAGCATGACAGTCAGAAGGCACGTGAATAACTTGAGATGGTTGTGTCTAGCAGTTTCTCTATTTACTTGTCCATATGTCAGTATCATGCTATTAAAGTGAAAGACTGATACTTTTTTAGCAGATCTCCTGCTTATGCCCCAGGGTATACCTGTATTATTTGTAAACCAGACTTCTGCAGTCTAGTTTCTAGCAGTCACAAGAGTCTAAAGGATGCATATGTAAATACTTCTACTGTTGTTAATTCTTATAAATTGTTGTTAATTCTGTAAAGTTTGCCAAGATACGTGATGATTAATGCTTGTCTACTTAGAGGCCACAATTATAATGAACCAGTTATAAAGTTTTCTTTAAAAGAAAAAAAATGGTTGGTTGGGAAATCCTATAATACATACTGTGACATGGTGTTTATTGTGGAAAAGTACTGTTGTCCAAAAAGATTGGACTGTGGGTGTTAAAGCTATAGTAAAAGTTATTTTAATGCTTACTAAGGTTTGTTTGTTTTCCTTTCCTAAGGTTTGGAGAAGCAGTTAATGGAAATCTAGTGGTTGGTACGCTGGCCTGGCCTTCTCCATGGGTTATTGTGATTGGTTCATTCTTTTCAACATGTGGTGCTGGTCTCCAAAGTCTCACCGGTGCACCCCGTCTGTTGCAGGCCATTGCAAGAGATGGCATTGTACCGTTTATTCAAGTGAGATTTTTTTTTTCTTTACAGTACTTCAAATGAGGCATTATTTTTGCTAGTCCTGTAGAACTGTGAGGGAAAAAGATTTGGAGCTCAGTTCTAACTGTGTACAACGGTAGATCAAGCTGTTGCAGGACGAAATTTGAACTTGGATATTTCTGGGCAATGCCCAAATTTATTTTTTTCCTTACACATAAGCTAGTGGTTCAAAACTGAGAATTTAAGTTTTCTATAAGTGGAAATAAATGAACTAAGAAGCCATTAACAGCTGAACTTCTTGGCTTCTGCTTGTGTTTACAACTTGTGTTTGTGAACAGTGTTGATTTAATCTCCTTATAGAACTGCATGATACTTCTTGTATCGTAGAGATACAACCCTAATTTTTATAAGCTAAATGAAATCAGCAAAGATGACTGTGAACGTGAAGATTGTTTCAACATCCCTGAGCGTATTTTAAAAATAAATAAATCAGATTTTTCTCAAAGGAACTAATGGACCTGGAAAACTGAAGAAGATAAGAGAAGATATCTCTTGCTAGAAGATATTTAACAGAATTGCTGGACTGCATCTGCAAAAACTAGACAACTAGATGAGTTAAAAATAAATAATGATTTCTGTGGTGAAGTTGAGTTTGAAAGCCACCTCAAATTGTCAAGAATATCCAACACAGCTCAACAATAACCTATCAAGAACAGGTTCAAGTATGAAAAACAGGATTACATCTGAGCAACTGTGAATATTTCAAGTTACGGGTCGGTTGTCGAATTTAGCACACAGAAAGAACTTGCAGATAACACAGACACTGAAGGTATCTAGGACTGAATTTAGGAGAATAAGCTGTTCTATATGGAAAGAGTACTGAGGATAATATAATTTAGGAGGCTTATGTTGTTATTTTGATACATGAGTTATGCAAACAAGCTTGTGTTTGAGTATTCCCTACTCTACCCATGCTTTCCTCTGGAGTATTGATCAGATGTCTGCTCTAGGTCACTGTGTCACATTCTGAGGTTGGTGTAGTATGATATGTTAAAATGGGCTGTTACTTTTGGTGAATAACTTAAGACTATTCAGAGATACCTGTATCTTCATGAGGGCTAGATATAGAACAGCAGCAGCTACGAGTATGATGTATGACTTGAGGAGAAAATTCCTCAGCTAGGACGTGCCTAGGACAATTATGAATGATGAGTTAGCTGGAGAATTTGGGGTTTGGCGGAAGGCATCTCTGGGGTGGGGAGACGTGCAAAATCTGAGAATGGAAAAATAGGAAAGGACTTGTGTGAATTGGGGGAAGGAGTGCAAAGGGAAGGGGTTAGAGTAGATGTAAAAGCTGAGAAGCAAAGCGAAGTAGAAGAGTGGCTGGGAGGAGGTGGATTGTCTTTTGTGCATTGCAAGGGGCATGTTTTGGGTTTTTGTTGGATTTTTTGTTTTTATTTTCTCAAGTTGCATTATTTTTTGTAAACACGTGGTATTGCTCATGCTAACTGTTTTTCTCAGTCTTTAATCACTTGGTTCCATTCCATTGCTGCTGCTTCCCTGCTTTGTCTGCTAGTGCCTAGTCTCAGTGGGGCTATATCCTTGATATTTTTATCTTATGTCTGTCTCTTCTCTTGGGTTGGAAGGCTGAAAATGTACACTAGTATTGCTATTGGGAGCAGGAGCTGGAAGGGTTAATGACTCAAGAGGTAAACAAGTTAAAAAGAAGCAGGTGTACTTCTGCAGTCCCTCTACTGCCTGAATGTTCTGCCAGTGGCACTTGCAGCAGTGGTACTGCTAGCAGATCATGCAGTTGCTGTGTCTTCAATTCCACTGGCTGGAGTGGCTCTGCACCTGCAGTACTGGGAACTTGTTGGCTAAAAGTTATATTGCCATTCCCTTTGCTTAGAAGGTTCTTTTCTACTGGGGCAGGGGGGATCAAAGATGATGATGGTGATGTGCAAGAATATCAAGCATGCTGCTGCTCTACTTCACAGTTGAGAGCAGTGGCATGTTCCCTGACCTACAAGATCTCTATGTGTATCTGTATCTGAGGTATGCTGATAGGTGGTCAGAATCATTAAGGGGTTGGACTTGTGAGTGGGAAGGGTTGTAATGCAATAGATTGTCTATGCTGGGTTGTACTGGGAGAGACAAGCTAAAAATTTCACTTTTGTCTAAAGTTAAAATTTTGGTACTTGGTGACAGTATGATTCTGTCCCACCAGGATTAGATTTGAAAGAAGTGAAGTATCAGAAGGAAAAATTTTACGTGGTTTGGGAAGTGAATCCAGCAGAGAAGCAGGATGTTTGAAGAGAGATTTGCAACTTGAAAAGAGCTTGCAGTTTTGTGGTGATATAGCTGCTGCTTGGACAGTCGAAGAAACAAATGCAAGGAGATTAATATAGGGGCAAGACTTAATACATATTTGAGAAAAAGCCAGAAGACTTGAAAAATGAGCAGAAAAAATGGTATTTTAATATAAGAGAAGGAAGACTGATGGATGACTGGAAGCTAAGGGAAGAAGGGAGTATGGATGAGTGAGGTGAAAAACCTAGATGTTTAGAAAGGAAGCAGTTATGGAAAATGGGAGTGAAGCTTTAGTCTTTATAATTGTATGGAGGAGTATAAAAGTAGTTGGAACTTCAGGTGAGGAATTTTTGCCATTTATCACCAGTATAGCTGGATAGAATTTCCCCAAAAGCAATTACCATATGGAGAACAATTTTTGATAGGACTCTGTGCAGGATTGTAGACTTACTTAAATCCTCTTTAAAGATCAATATTTACATTCTTAAGTATTGAGTTGATGCCTATTTTGTATGTTACCAAAAATGCTGCCTTCCAACTATATTAGATTTTTTATAGGGTAAGCATAAATCTCTGATCCATGTGGGTTTAAAATTACTTAAGATTATTTCAACAGCAACTGTAATAGCACTTTCACATTATGTAGCCACTGCTTACTTTAGCGAACATTTTTCATATAGAAAATGTATGGGTTTGCAATTTTGTTTGTGGCTTTTTGTGGTATAGATTGCTCCATTTTCCTTTTTGACTAATGACTGTTTCTGTTCCAAATTAGAGCTAGTTGGCAGTGTGCACCATATTTCACAACTGTATATTGCTTTCCCTAATCTTACTGTTTACTTGAATTAAACTAGGTATTTGGTCATGGAAAAGCAAATGGAGAACCAACTTGGGCTCTGCTTCTCACTGCTGGTATTTGTGAAATAGGAATTTTGATAGCCTCACTGGACAGTGTGGCACCGATTCTTTCAATGTAAGTATGAATGTGGTGTTTTGTGTTAAGTAGTACTTTATTTTTAAATTAACTAGGTAATGGGTTTTTTTCCTAAATAATACATGCTGGACTTTGTTTTCTAACAGGTTATATTCCTGTTTGGTCCTGGAGATAATATGACACAGCAAAATGTTTTGTCTGGAACCAATTTCTAGGCACAAAAATCTTTCTCCATGACAAGAGTTCTTGAATGCTAGTAAAAAAAAAAAAATACTAATATTTTTAAAACCTGGATTTCAAAATAAAAATTCCTGCTATATTAGCTCAAGTGTATCTAACAGAGCAGACAAAACAACTTAATGGTTTTAGGGTACGAACTGAACTTTATTTTACTGACTTTGTCGTGGAAGATTATCCCATGTGTTATGGGGTTGATCCCAGCAGGCAGCTCAGCTCCCACACATCTGCTTACTCACTCCCCCTGAGTGCAATGGGGGAAAGAACCAGAGGGTAAAAGTGAGAAAACTCATTAACTGATATAAAGACAGTTGAATAGGTAAGGCAGAAGCTCCCTGCAGAAGCAAAACGAGGAATTCCTTCACTAGCGATAGGCAGATATTTAGCCATTTCCAGAAAAGCAGGGCTTCACGGTGTGTAACTTACTCGGGAAAAGAAACACCATTAAGTCCAAATCTCTCTCCCTTCTTTTCCCTGAGCTCTTACTGCTGAGCATGATGTCATACAGTATTGAATATCCTTTTGGTCAGTTGTGGTCAGCTGTGCCAGTGGCGGCCCCTTCCCAAGACCGTTTGCAGAGGGGCAGCAAGAAAAACAGAGAAGGTCTTGACGGTGTGTAAGCACTGCTCAGCAGCAGCAGCTAAAACACCCTTGTATTATCAGTGATGTTTTGTTTACAAATCCAGAACACAGCACCATATGAGCTACCACGAAGAAAATGAACTCTATCCTACCCAAAACTGGTACACCATGATTATCAGTTGTTCGCTACGTTTTCTCCAAAATCTTTGTCTGAGGCTCTGTATTAGGCTAATACCATCTTTTGAGGCCTAATAGTCTACAAGTATTAATTTAATCTATGCCTTGTGATATATTGGCCACTGTGAGCACAGTGTATAAGTTCCTACCCTTTTTTTGGGTTGTGTTCAGCCTTTCAATGCAAATCTGTCTAGTTAATTTCCTATTAGAAAATGTCTTTTTTTTTTTTCTTAACAGGTTTTTCCTTATGTGCTATATGTTTGTTAATCTGGCTTGTGCAGTTCAGACGCTTTTACGAACTCCCAACTGGAGACCTCGTTTCAAGTATTACCATTGGTAGGAAATATTCCTTCATTCAGAAGAGTTAAAACTAATTACACAGCACTAAATTGTTGATTTTTCTTGACATAACAAAACAAAATCTCCTTTCTGACTTAAATGAGTTATGATTCATGCAGTGAATACCCTAACAGCAATGTTTGTTTTCATGTATTTGGAAGAGCTGTGATCATGAAAACATGTGGCTAATGTAGAGGGTTTGGGAGGGGGCTACGAGATGACATTTAGTAGTGCATATAAAACAAGAGATCTTCTGAATACAAGAGAATGAAGATGGAAAAAGAGAAATCTGTCTCATATATAAATAAGGAGAATTTGCTCAGGAAGGTTGATACATTTTCATTTTAGTTATGCAAAAACAAAACAAAAAAACCCCACGAACCCAAAACTTATCCAGAAAAAATTTTCACTTAATATATATCATTTGACTCTTTAATGACACGATCACAGTTTTTAATATGCATCATGCTTTGGACATTGCATCTGACAACTGAACTAAACCAATGGATACCTGACAAAGTCAGTAAAAATTATCCAAAAACCATGGGTGTGTGTTTCTATTTAGTTCTTTTTTTTAATGGCATAAGAGTTCAAATATTTAAATATTTCAATATTTACCACATAAAGAAGGAAAATGGAGGAGTGCTGGGTTTTGGGGTGGGGTTATTTGGTATGGGGTTGTTTTTTTTTTTTTTTTTTTTTTTTTTTTTTTTTTTTTTTTTTTTTTTTTTCTGGTTTGGTTTTTTGTTCCACTGCCCCAGAATAGTCCAACTGTGGAAGAAGTGTAGTAGGAGGTACAGAGTAGTTTAAAAGCAAAAAAGGATAAGATGGAAGATAGTGAGAGGTACAGGATGGACCGTGGTAAGGAATAAAAAAGCAAAGGGTTGTGCCATGGCAGCAGTGGAGTTTGTAACCATTTGGCAACAATTCTTTAATATTTTTCCTGGAGAGATCATTGAGCCAGCTGAGTCACTGTGTGACTATGTAATCACTCCTAACCAAAGCAGGTGTTGAATGTTTGGCCAGAAATGGGGTGGGACTTTATTTTTTGAGTGGAAGTAGTGTCTTAGGTTGGCCAAGTCAAGCATGAAAGAGCAGCTGCTCTTTTAGACAAACTATGTTTAGACTGATGACCTTAGAACAGGAGGAAAGCACTTCTTTGGTTAAAAACTAGATGCATTTGGTCTCAATACTTGTACAGTACCAAAGAAGCAAACTAAAGGTACCAAACGAAAGTTGGGTCTGCCAACATGCTTCGTCAATACAGTGAAAGCCAGCTCTAATTTGGAGTCAGGTGAAAAGAAATCTGGGGTGTTGTTTGTGACTAATAGTATTCACAAAACTGTCCGGTTCTGAGGGCACATATATCTATCTTGAATATTGGTGTAGGTGAATGAGGCATTTAAACTTCAATCTGGAAATGCTTCTGTAACTGTTTCAGCTCACAGTCATTCTTTCTTTATAGCCTTTGAAAGATTGGGTTTTGTGTTCTCTTCTGCTGTCCTGTGTTCTTGCCTCAGAGGCAGGGTGCAACAGAAGTGAAGAATATGGCTGATGAGTCAACTTTAATTTAAATGAATCACCAGTTTTTGCTGGTAGTAACATAAAGTTTTATAATTATTTGAGGTTTTTTTTAGCTTAAATTCAAATCAACAGTAAGCGATAGCAATATGTCTTGAAACTGACCTTTCTTGGAGGTACTGATAGAGTTTTACAGCTGACGACTGTAGTAAATCTATTGCTATACCTAGTGCATTTGTATTCCTGTCACATAAAGGTTCAGACTGTAATTTTCTCATTTCTATATAAACTTAAGTTCAGACAGTGTATTTTTATTTATATAGCAGCTATGAAATGGTCTTTGAAGAAGAAAGGCCTTTCTGGAAGTTAACTTAATTAAGAATTTGATTTTGTAGAATGTTCATATGCCTATTTTAAAAAATGGTTTCTTTTAGGACTCTTTCATTCCTGGGGATGAGTTTATGTCTTGCCTTGATGTTCGTTTGCTCTTGGTACTATGCTTTGATTGCCATGCTAATCGCAGGATGTATATACAAATACATAGAATATAGAGGGTAAGACCATACATCTTCTTTATTTTATATTTAGTATCTTTTAATATTCAGCAAAAAGCACTTTTGTGTAAACTAGATACAGATCAAGTAATAGAATTAAATGTATTCCTTGAAACAAAGTAAGATCTTGTCACTGTTGAAGATTGTATGTTTTCAGGCTCTAGTTTCTCTAGAAGCTTTGTTCCAGACTTCTTGACATCCAGAACTAATCAAAATAACCAACAAGACAGGGAAATTTTCTTTTGAGCAGAGATAATGGTATTTAACTTTTGGTACTTCATGATCATCATTTTATTGTTAAGCAGCAACTATTACAGAACTGTTACCTTATTATTAACTTGTGCTAAAGCCCAGAAACCCTTTTGTGTGGAATTTAGCACTTATTAGAATGAAACATACTGAACAATCCAGAGCACTTACTGAAAATTATCTGTTTTGTGAATTATCTGTGTTTAGATAATATTTGCAATGCAAAGTATCTTGCATTTTATGTATTTGCCAACGACATGTACAGTCACACCTGTAAGAAATGCAGTGCAAGTAGGAAACTTAGAGAACATGCTCAGTTCGTTTTTAAAAACAAACAACCCAAACAAACCAAAACAAATAACCCCTGCAAACCTCTTCCCTCCCACCCCCCAAAAAAAAACCAAACCAAAAAACCCCACCAAGAAAGAAACGAACAAAAAGCGCCACAAAAAACCCTACCAAGAAAAACCCTACTAAGAAAGGTATCGGAACTCCAGAGGTGATTACGATCAGTGACGTGTGCTTTCCCTTTCTAAGGAAAGATACCTAATGCTGAAAGATTCTAGTCAAGAAAAATGGTAAGATCTTGGAGCAAGAAACTGAAGTGAGGCCGGTTGTTTTGATGGGTGATTGAGCACAGGTCTGAAGTGGATCAGCTGGTATAAACTACTCCACCTTATGAGTTCTCTACCTTTTTAATGTCTCCATTTCCAGATTAGATATTTTTCTGGATGTAACAGCTTCATTTAGTTAATTAGGTTAACCTAATTAGATTAATTATAAGGAAATTAATTTGCCTGTTTTGGCCAGGAAGTCAGACTGGATGAAAACAGTTCTGCTTTTGTGTATGTATGCACGTACATGAAATTTTAAGTATGTCCAAATTTGTATGCAGACTACCAATTTGGCACGTAGCTAGCACGTCTACCCTGTAGAGAGAGAGGTTTTTTTGAGGAAACGTATCTTCTTTTCTTCCTGCCTTTAGAAATGCAAGAGCTAATTTGGTGGTGGGGAGAAGCTCACCCTGAAATGTTGCAAAAACTGCTGTCTAGAGTTTGTATTTTATTTTAATTTTTGGATAATTAAGGAAAAGAAACTTGCATGATTGTGCTGTCAGAGTGCATTTTAATTGCCATGTTTTTCTTTAATTGCTTTTGAATTTGGTTTGGCTTATTTAATCTAAACTTCAGAAGAAGCAGGTAGAGGTAACAAAGTTCAGTGAAAATTCATGAATTAAAATAAGCGGGAAGGAGGGGAGGCAAGGGAGATGGACTCTTTGTAGTAGAATCCTCACAAAGGAAAAATAATGTGTTTAGCCTAGCAGTTCTTTCTCATTGGATTGTCCGCCTGTCATATAGCATAGCTTTGTTTTGGGAGAAGGAGTGGGGGAAATGTAGGGATGCTGAAATTGGACAGAAAAGTGGATAAAGCTTTAGGCTTATCTAGGAAAGAAGCTGGGAAGGAAAGAAAGAAAAAGCGAAGAACGCTGTAGTGGTGGTGTTGAGAGGAAGATAAAATTCTAATCTGTACAAAGTCAAGTTTTCACTTGTTCTGCTGCGGTAGAACAGGTCTTTTAAGTAGACCTCGCTCATTTTAGTGCTTAAAAACAGCTTAAGTAGCCCTCATAAAAAAGCTTCTAAAGTATGAATAAAATAGACCATAATAAATACTAATAAATAGTTCTCTTGAAGGTACCTGAGGCTGCTTCATCTTGATCAGTCTTCATTCTTCATTGAAATCTCCAAGATGAAGTTGTTTTTTTTCATGCATTCATGCAAAAGAATGTTTGTTTTTTATGCCCATACCCCTCATGTGAGAAAATGTATTTGATTTGTATAAATAAATGTGATGTTGTTAATTGAATCTCTTCTGCACCCTGAAGAGCGGAAAAAGAATGGGGTGATGGAATCCGAGGACTGTCTCTGAATGCAGCTCGCTATGCTTTGCTTCGTGTTGAAGATGGTCCTCCTCACACCAAGAACTGGAGGTAAGTCCTATGCCTTCCAAGGTCACTTATTTCTTGAAATATGTGAATCTATTTGGAATAGTGCTAATGGTCAGAGTGAAATTCACCATTTAAATAATGTTTTAACTTGGGCATGGCAATGATGTCATTGCAATAGTGTTAGAATGCAACTTATGGTCAGCACATAATCAGCTTTGCTGGTATTATGGGCAAACTAACTTGAACTTACATTCATGTAGAGTTGACATAGTTTTCAAAAGTGAAGAAGAATTTTAATGTTTGATTATTTATAGAGTCTCTGGTTCAAAGGAGTATTTATCATGGAGTCCCACTGTCTCTACAGAAGAAACGCTGCAATTCCCTATGTGTGGGGTGTTTTTTCTTCTGTGTATGTTTGCTCTGAAATACATTGCGTAAATATACAGAGGATCCATTATTTGTTTAAATTCATTTTTGTGGCAGTCTTTTTTATATAGCTTCATTTAATAGTAACACTTTCAAAATTGCTTAGATATGATTAAAACAAAATTGCTTGCTGTCCATTTTTGTGTAATGGTATTAGATGTTTGCTACTATTTTTGCCATATATTCTTTTTACTTCTTAAACTATCGATTTTCTGAAAGCCAACACAAAAAAATTACTTAATACTTAAAAACAAAAGAACATTTGCACATTGACACTTCTGATAAAAGTAATGCAAATGAGAAGAACTCTGATCAGTGGAATACTCAAAAAAGAAACAGTCACTAAATGTGATACTCTAATTATAGTCACTGCTCTGTGATAATATCCCTGGGTGCACACACATGCAACGTTCTGCTGCCCTTGAGTGTAATGGAGTTATTTCACCGTTTGTCATGGGACTGATACACATAAGCACTTACTTTGGAACACAAGCCACTACCTGTGTCTGAACTCCACCTCATACTGAGAACCTTCCTGTTAAATGCCTGACATCACCTCAGTTCCAGATGAGTTATCGTCCTAATGTGTCAATGGCAGTTGCTAGAACTGGACCTACTTGTGTCTTAATCTGTGCTGGTTTAGTGGTGGAAAGTACGCTCTAACTCTTCATTGTTCTTTTGAATTTGTAGTAATGACAGGAAAATTATAAAATGTTAGTTTGGGAACTGTAAGCGATGTGGATATTGATTAAAGAAAACAGAATGCATCCTCATCAAGTATGCTGCTGAAACTGAACTTGGGGTACTGTCAGTATGGTTAAGGGTATGACTATCCTTTTGGAAGGACCTATGTGGGTAGAGGAATGGGTCGACAAGAACATTGTGATAATCCAGATGGAGAAGTGCGAAGTCCAGTACCTGGGACAGGCTTGTCCAGTACCTGGGACAGGCTTGTCCAGTGCAATGGTTCATCTAACGAAATGGAGTCAGGCTGCTTACCAGCAGTATATGGCAGGAGATTGAGAGAACATGATAAAATGGAGAAAGAAAAAAAAAAATTAAAATGGAATTAAGCATCGATAAGGTTACCAGAGGTGATGATAATCTCTGTCTCTGGGCAGAGCCAAACTGGATG
>NW_010405428.1:12274-16064 GCF_000710305.1 Buceros rhinoceros silvestris | reverse complement strand
GGGTGTATGAGGGGACGCTGAGGGTGAATGAGAACTGGCGGAACCGCAGAGCTCACAGGGCTATGATCATGGGTGCAGCGTCTAGTTGGAGGCCTATAACTAGCTGGTGTTCCCCAAGGGTCAGTACTGGGTCCAGTCTTGTTCCACACATTCATCAATGATCTGGATGAAGGGACAGAGAGTACCCTCAGCAAGTTTAGTGATGACGCAAAAGTAGGAGGAGTGGCTGACACACCAGAAGGCCATGCTGCCATTCAGTGAGACCCAGACAGGCTGGAGAGTTGGGTGGAGGGGAACCTAACAAAGTTCAAGAAAAGCAAGTGTAGGATCCTGCACCTTGACAGGAATAAACCCATGCATCAGTACAGGTTAGGGGTTGACCTGCTGGAAAGCACCTCTAGAAAGAAGGGCCTGGAAGACCTACTGGACAACAGGTTGACCATGTGCCAGCAATGAGCTCAAGAAGGCCAGTGGTATCTTGGCGTGCATTAAGAAAAGCATGGCCAGCAGGTCAAGGGAGGTTCTTCACCTCCTCTACTCTGTCCTAATGAGGCCACATCTGGAGTACTGTGTCCATTTCTGGTCTCCCCAGTTCAAGAGAGACAGGGAACTACTGGAGAGAGTCCAGCAGAGGGCTACGGTGATGATGAGAGAACTTTAACATCTCTTTCATGAGGAAAGGCTGAGAGACCTGGTTCTGTTTAGCCTGGAGAAAAAACTGAGAGGGGATCTTAACAATGCTTGTAAATATCTAAAAGGTGGGTAGCAAGAAGATGAGGCCAGACTATTTCCAGTGGTGCCCAGCAACAGGACAAGTGGCAATGGGCACAAATTGGAAGGCAGCAAGTTCTCTCCAAATATAAGGAAAAGCTTCCCTACTTTTTGAGTGACAGAGCACTGGAACATGCTGCCCAGAGAGGTTGTGGAGTCTCCTTTTCTGGGCATATTCAAAACCTGCCTGGACATGTTCCTGTGTAACCTGTTCTAGGTGAATCTGCTTTAGCAGAGGGGTTGAACTAGATGATCTCCAGAGGTGCCCTCCAACCTTGGCCATTCTGTGAGTTTGTGATTCTGCAAGGCATTTTTGTCTTAGGACTACCAGCGCTTTTACTCTTGCAAGTCTCCTGTTTTCTGGAGATGGTTGATTAAACAGAACCAGACAACAGAGGCAAGACCCTTTACCTAAAGTGTAAGTGAAAGTGTCTCTACCCACCTCCTCTCAGTTTGATGGCTCTTAGGGATGGATATGAGTGAAATTATTCATCACAGAAAAATCCAATAAAACATCCACCTGATCCTTCAGGAGGGAAAACATTAGCAGATACTTGCTCAGAGGAAGAAATAAGTCCTGAAGCACCTTTCTGTTCAGCAAACTGTGATGCTGAACTAACGGGTTAGCTTCAGGAGCTGTCTTAATAATTTTCCTATGATACAGCCTTTGCTTAACAAGTCTGTACCATTTCCTTACCTGAAGTGATTTTCTCTGATAGAGTTGTGAAATCTTTTTTCTTCCTTACTAGATCATCATTAAATAAAAGTGTTAAAACACCTGCAAGCCTCCACTCCACAGCAGTACAAGGAAACTGTATGAGCACTTTTCAAAGCAGATAAGATCACGATTCACACAAAGCACTACGTGCTTCCTGCAAAACAGCCCCCCTCTAAAGCAGAAGACCTATGCCAGTACCGCATATGTCAACTAGTTAAGCAAATGCTGACAGATTTGATACACTACCAATGAGTTACAGCTTCAGTGAAGAACTGGTCTTTAGAATTATTCTTTCCCCCAGAACTCATTAGCTTACAGGGGAAGAGATTTCAGTTCATAAAACTCATTGATTTTTCCATACCCTTTACTGATCTTTGCAAAACTTTTCTGTTTATTTGATAACAATAGTAAACGTGATGTTTATCCCTCCTAAAGATACTGCATTTACTTTGTGCAACTACTACAGAGTTCCACTGTTTTGTATCAGCACTTTTTTTTTTAAACCTGATCAGGATAATAGAAAACAATTCCTAGTTTTGATGTTAATATTTTAAAAAACTTCCAAGCACTAAGTTAAGTGGTAAAGGGCTCTTTAGAAACCCAATATATACATTGGATTATGTCTTTCACAGCAATACTAATGTTTAGCCCAGTTACAAGGATAGGGCTGAAGCCTGAGTGCATCATCCAGTTTTCCTCAGAGTTGACAGCTAGGCTTGGAGGTTGCCTGAATTGCCAAGTATACCTTCTATAAAGTACACAGTAATACATAAACACTGGAATTAAGGATCATCTTCGAGTGGATCCAGAATGGGTGCAAGATGAATTCAGAAAAGAATGAACTTAAAAGATCTGCCTTTTAATCTCTTTAAAGGAATGTTGTTACGGGACAACTTTTATGTGTGTAGGGTTAAATGCAGTGTTTGGCTTGTGGAAGCACAGAACTGAAAGTGTTTTTATAATCTTGTGTGAGTTTATCAGGAACTTAGATGACTTCAGCACTTCATTCACTCAGGTCCACAATTGCATAAAATTACTGTACACATACAAAAAACCTGCTTGGAAAATTAAATAGGTCAAGGCTGAAGTTTTATAACACATTCCTGGACTTTTTAGTGATCTGGGAAATTAAAAGTCATTAAATATTTCATCCGTTCTTTGTCAGCTATACTACACAAACAAACTTGGCACTATTGCCCACTTTGAAGTTGAAAACATAATTTAATTTCTGATAGAACAGAAAACATGCACATCTTTAGGAAAAGGCAGATGATGCTGACTGATAACATACCCAAATACCACCTGCATTGCAATGAACGAAGTTCACTAAAAACAATACAGAGGAGTGAGCTGAGATGCATTGCTGAACTAAAGTCCTTTGCAGCAGTGGCAAAATTTAAGGCAAGTGTTACATTAAAATCTTTTAACAGAGCTCAGCAAGACATCTTCTGATGCAAAGCCCTGTCAATGTCCTGGACATGGGAGGCCACAGGGACCCACAATTCCTCTTATCAGAAACAAGTATTACTCCAAGTTGCTCAGAGACACCTCTGAATGCTTCAAGTTTCAAACTCACTGGCTTATTTAAATATACATAAATAAATAAATAATAGAATGAAACTTTTTGACAAGGTCCCTTAAGCACTCCCTTAAGTGAGGCATAACCAACAAACACAGTCCTGTACCACTGACCCCACCAGTTTCACCACAGCCAGAACAAGTAAATGATTTTTTCATGAGCGGTGGAACCAAGAAGTAGGCCAGGAATACAATATCCTTAATTCCCAAACCCCTTCCCAAAAGTCAGACTTTAGTTATTTCTGAATGAAATGTGTGCACAATCCAGAAACAACATGACCTATTTGGCTGTTAATGATACCAACAGAGAGATTACGAAAGAAGGAATTTTAATAGTTAAACTTCATTTACCAAGATGTTTTTTCTCTACAGTGTCCACAGTACAATTTCTCTTAGTTATGTTTTGCCTGATGTGAAACAGCGATTTTGCTTAAGTTTTTTTCATGTTTTTAAGTCTGATGGATACTCCCAGCAGGAACAGTCCCAACAGGATTGATGCTTTTTTTTTTTTTTTTTTCATAATCCTATATAATATGGTTTAACGTGTTAACTAAAGCCAAAACGCATGATCACTTCTCACACAAAGGCTCCTGTTTCAGCTTTCATTCATCCCGTTGTGCCAATATTGCACTTTATAATCCTAACTATTACATGTTCCGCTACATACAGAGAAAAAGCAAGAGATTTGACTCTTAATACAAAAGTATCTGAAAGTTATTTTAA
>NW_010405428.1:1365-12087 GCF_000710305.1 Buceros rhinoceros silvestris | reverse complement strand
AAAGAGGAGGAGTGAAAGAGAATTCAGCGAGAGCTAACACTACATTTTATTTAACTTTCTAGTTCTACATACCACTTTGTGGCACATTCTTTATTGTGTTAAGCTTTGCAGGCTCCATTTCATCATTGAACACCTGCACATCCAAAAGGTTGAGAAAAGCAGGCAGAAATCTGAAGAAATTAATCAATACTTTGAAGATTCATTGGGCATCAGATAGGAGATAGGAGCCACATTACACATATAACTGTAATAAATGTCATGCTCTACTGAATGTCTTGTAGCAGTTATGATCTACTGGAGACTGTGGGTCACTTGATGCCACTGTGTGTGAGTTTTCTCAGAATAATGTATTTAGCACTACAAGCAGGAAGCAGGTGTGCTAGGAGAGCACCAAACCTACTCTTAGTTGAGCCTATTCACAGACACAGCTACAAAACCCTGTTTGGCAATAAGCTGCTTAGACATAAAATGGAACCTTTCCGTTTCAGGTTGGTGTCGATAGGCCGGTTCCTAAAGCACGTAGCTTGTAGGCAAAAATACTGATATAGTGAGGCAAGTGAGACTGCCTGTGTAAGAAATCTCCAAATCACCTCACTACATGAAATTTTTGTCTTTCCAGGTAGAAAAACATTTCCGCCTTTTGTTTTTTGGTGGTTTGGTTTTGTTTGGTTTTGTTTGGTTTTGTTTGGTTTTGTTTGATTGGTTTTTGGTTGGGTTTGGTTTTGGTTTTTTTTTCTGGAAGGTATAGCATCCCTTTCTCACATATACACACAACCCTCTGTATACAGATGGCACCACATTTACCTTGCCTCAGATGACAGAACAACGTTGGTACAGACTGGGCAAAAAGAAACAAAATGGCAGATCAGCCTACCATAATGTAGTTTCACTCTGTGTGATGCCTGCGCTGGAATCCAAAATAAGTTTTGTACTGTGGAGAATTCACAGAGAAACCCATGTAATATGGAAACCATGGGAAGATTGTGAATTTAATCGTAAGTGTAAAGCATACAGCCCATGCAAACAGCCGGTATCGTCTGGTATGAATTACAGCTAAATGGCAGATCAGCCTACCATAATGTAGTTTCACTCTGTGTGATGCCTGCGCTGGAATCCAAAATAAGTTTTGTACTGTGGAGAATTCACAGAGAAACCCATGTAATATGGAAACCATGGGAAGATTGTGAATTTAATCGTAAGTGTAAAGCATACAGCCCATGCAAACAGCCGGTATCGTCTGGTATGAATTACAGCTACCTTTGCCTAGACTGATTCTGAAGCACCCAGTATACATACTCCAACCAACGGAAAAAATTAAGCCTTTATGTTTTCCTTGTATTTTTCCAGCCCATTAATTAATCTAAACAGAAAATTTCATAGTATTAAGAGCCAGATTCGACTCCAATATGCTACATGCATCTGAGAATAATTCTTCACTGAACATCTAGAAAAGTCCTGTGTATTCTGCTTCTGAAAAAGTGAATGCAACTGACTCAGACCGCTCCACTTGCACAATGCTGTGATAGCTTCTGCCTTCCTACAGCCAGATACAGACTAAGGAGAAAACAGATTTTGGGGGACACTGGAAGAACTTCTGCCTTCATCTGGAATTTCGCACAGCTGAGGATGTATATTGTAGTCCTAATTCAGTTATTACAATCAATGCAGCAGACCCCCTTAGTACTGCCTCTTGCACTGCGACTGGTGAAAGGAAGGTGAGCTTTTCATCTTGCCCACAGTAGATGAAGGATACAAGGTGGTAAATCACAATGTGAGATTTACATGGCTGTGGCTTACACCAACCAGTACATGCATTCATCCCATCAGCAGCTTTGATTCCTAATAAACAGGAATCTGAACTGGACTTACAGAATATTTCTGGTAAATGTCTGCAGCAAAGATATGACCTTCTTTCTGTCCAATGCCATCTCATACCCCATGGAGCTCCTATCACTATTTACAGACGCATGGAGAGTTTCTTCAGAGACCTACCCAGGGTAAGAGGATCATGACCTGCAGCATGCAAGTTTTATCAGTAGTTTTATCATGAAAATTGATCATAAAGTTTCACATTAACTTCAGGTTCAAGGCAGATTTGCCGCAGTGGAAAACAAAACCAATACACTGTATACAGAGGAAAGCCTCTTGGAGAGAAGATAAGAAAATAAACACTATATACCTAATGTTGTATTAGAAGACCAGATAGTATCAACTCAAATAATAGGTAAGTATGAATATACATCAGAATCAACCGAGTCAGCAGGGTACCAGGTATTCAATACTGTGTTAGTTCAGCACAAAGTACTCAAAGGGATTTATATCACAGCCTCTCTCAGTTCAGCCTAGAAAGTACTGCTTAGGCAAGGAAAAGACAGAAGCATTGGCCAGTGTTTTCCCGGCTGCATATCCCCTCACTCGCAGCAGTTTCAGGGCACTGAGCTGCAAGAACAAGGGAAAAAATAATTTGTGTTGCTGTGGTTCTGTGCTCCTCCTGGCAGCTACTGAAATACAGTATAAATTACAACTATTCTTAGTGCCAGTCTAGTAAGAGATAACGGTCAAATCAGCCTGAAATAGCCTACATCTGGACTTCCATGAGGATTAAGCATAAACGTTCCTACATGCCATTTCTTCTTTTTAGCCACTCCTAATTTAATTAGATTGGTAAATGGAAAATTTGGGGGTCAAAAAAATCGTAGTATTATCCACTGCAACTACTACGCTGTAGTAGTCTACCCTGTAGACTTCATTTAGAAGAGAGGACATTGATGAATAGTCTTGTCACAGAGTAACTGTTTTCTGGTGGAAGATGAAGTGCAGGCAAATGAAGTATAAATAGAAAACATAAAGTGTCGCAAACAACAGTACCCATTGGAAATCCTTCAAAGACTTTCCTAAAACTCCTGGTTTGCCAAAACCAATGATTCTCTTACAAAAACATTCATAGAGCTAGAAAAACTACTTCTGTCCAACTTGTGAGCCCACCCAGCCTGTGCAAAACATTCCCAGACAGCCTCACCATTACAGACAGCAGTCTCATGGAGCATACATTTGAGCTCTCATATAAATCATTATTTTAAAAGAGTGAAACATTTCTGCTAGGAAACTATTTGTTTGCAGAGGAAATACCACAAGGTTTCCTTGCTTCAGTGTATTAACCTACTGCCAGGTGTCTTCCACTGGTCTAGAACTGCTCACTCAGGCAAATAAAGTGTTGATGGGCGCTTTCAGTTTGATCTCAGACCAACGGCTTAAAAACAAATGCTGGTACAGGCTATGGTCTAACTCCCCTTTCTGCAGATAAACGAAGACTGTGAATGCCTTTCATGATGGTTCATGCTGGTCAAGGGTGAAAAAAAAGAGATAAATAAAATCCAAAACAACAACAAAACAGGAATCCTGGAGGAAAAAAAAAATGCAAACAAGCTTGCCAACAATCATCAGCTAAGACTTTTTGTAGTCATCAGTCTTGGTCAGATCTGAATAAGATAAAAAACTCTAAAATCCAGTAAATAATCCTCGAGTTATATTCATTTCCCAAAACATAGTTAAAACATAAATCAAACCTCTGAATGAGGGATTTTTCACTTTACTGAAATCAGCAAATAAATGCCAGACATTACAGCCACAACTAATTTAGATTTTATCTATCTGGTGAAATCTGGAGCTAAAATACTTACTAATACCTGTAAGACTCTTTTATCTCAGAGATAAATGAGAAATGTATTTCTAAGCTGCAAAATAAGTAAACTCAGGAGATGTTAGTAACTCTGTGCTCTGGAAAGAAGAGCAGTTGAACAAACTACCAATACTCATAATTATGTATTTTGAAAACTTGACAGTATTATTTTATTTTTTTATAGTTTATATGTCATATCAGTTGAAATTTAATAAGCATCTAATGTTGGATATATTTCAATCTGTTAAGGATCTTCACATCAGTACATTTCTGTTGGTTCGAAAATCTTCCAAACTGCCATATTACTTTAATTTCCAATAGAAAGTGTAAATAAGTAGCTAAATTCAGTTAAATAATTGCTGTCTACTACATGCAGAAATACAGTAATTTATGCATGATGTTCTGTGTTTTTATCCCTCTACCTCTCAATAGCCTGTGTCTTCTCCTGAGATATGGAAATTATTGTTTCCACCCGGTTTACTGCCCTAAGGGACTGCTTGAGAATTTAGTTCATTAAAGCACATAAGCATAAAAACATGGAAACGTCCTCTGCAAAAGCGAGTCTGTAGCTAACTCCTTTTTCAGAATCCAGGCACCCACATGTGCCATGTGAAAAACACCTAGAAAACAGCATGAGGTTGGAGACACTGCTTTAATCTCTTTCTATAGTAAAAAACTACACTGGGAAAAAAAAGTGGCCTATTGGTAAATATTGCCAGCCTTTCAAGAAATATGTTTGAAGCACTGAACACAAAGTCCTCTTCATTCCCAGTCAGATAACAGGTTATGAAAATATTATCTCAGTGGCTCCTCAGATGCTGAATTTACTACTTCAGTGAAGGCCTAATATTTCCCACACTGACTTGATCAGCAGCTGCCTGGTTGTGATCACATCCTCAGGCCAATCTAGTTGAGGGCATTTTAAAGGAAAATCCTAGGAACCAGGAGGAAGCTGTGACAACCCATGGCCCCAACAATAAACTGCATCTTGTGAAGTTCTGCACACTGTTGCTCACTCCTGCATCTGGGCCAAGCCCAGGGTCTACTCTGCAAGTGTCCTAGATAGAACTAACGGCTTTCTAATTCCACCCCCACATACACATCCTTCCTTTTCATTTAATTAGGCAATGTTAAATCCCGATGGTTAGCCAGAATGGATTAAAAGCTAATATATGAAAACAGAACTCAGCAACCAGAAACACTGGCTTCTAAAAGTTTTCTGTTCAATATGCTTGGCTTCTTTTTTGCTGAGGACTATAGGAAAATATTAAAAACTGATTTAGGATATACTCATTCCGAGAGTGTGGCAATACTAATTTTAATATTTAGAAGTATAGAATGTTCAAATTTCAAGTATATAAATACTAACTGGTATTCTGTTTGTAAATACAAATGGTTTTCGTACATACACATACCAAAACCATGAACTCTGACTAGCTGGCCAATGATTTTGATTCTTTAATTTTTTCTTTTTTAATATTGGTTATCTTGACAAAAAAAATCGGGCTTGGTTTCCTGTTCTAGCCGTGGCTTGAGCTGGAACTGTACTAAGGGCATTACAACACTGAGAAGTGAGGCATAGCTGAGAACTGGAACTTTGCTACCTGTATTAGGGAATTACCCTTAACTGAGGATTTTCAGACTTGCTGCTGAAAGAGAGTACTTCTCTGTTAAGGGCAGTCAATACTAGACAAAAGGATGGAATACAAGTAAAGTTGCTCCAGTCTGGAAAGGAAATTTGCCATAACAATATGTGAGTAAAATGCTTGTAATTTTATTGTTTGTCTGGGTTAGCTCCAAGAGGAGAAAAACTGATGTCTCCTGTGAAGAATATTTATTTATATAATACTACAGGGTTATATGTTACCATTCTTCTTCGTGTATCCTGTTCCGTCTTAGATATTATTATCTAAACAACAGGCAGTGGAAAAAAGAGCCATCCCGGCTGAGTCCATGCAAAAGATCTTTCAAGACAATTCAACCTGCTGCAAAAGGGCAGTTGAATACTTCTGCCCTTGCTGAAATGGGATCTTTTGGAAGAAAGTGAGTGATTCATAAGATAATTAAGATAATGTAGGAAGCTAAAGAAGCTGAGCCTTTTCTCAGCCTCTACATTTGCATGTGAGTATGCCTTTTCTGTCCATTTACAGCTGCATCTGTAGTCTGTCAAGTAAACACTGCAATCTTTAGGCTCTGGTTACTTGACCTGGGAGGTGTGAAGAGGATAGAATTACAATTCCCTCCTTGCCCACATGTTCAGGTTTTTTTCTTCAATAAGAATCAGAATACGGAAGGGGTCATATGTCATAGACACAGGAAAAGGAAAACAAGAGCATAGGTTTTCACAAAAGGAAAGCAGAGTTCAGCCTCATACAGCTGGACTTGCTTTGAGCAGGATCTAGGGCCAAACGAGGTGCAGTGGTCCTTTCCAGCTTAAACTATCCTGTGGTTCGGTGGCTAGTCTGTTTTCCATACATCAATATATTAAAAAATATTTTCAAAACATCAATATGTTCATATCAAATTAGCATAATTTTGCAAAGATGTTCCCACGTGAGACAAATTGCATCCATTACTGCTAGTGTCTCAGGTGTCCTATAAATAAAGACCTTATTCTTCTAGTAAAATACTAGCATGCTGATGACTCAGGTAAATATTTGCATGTCTCCATGAAGCATGCTTCTGTAAGTACTCCCGCAGTTAAGGTATCTGCATGGATATGGGGTACTGCACGTGGTTCAGGTATCCAAATGCATGAACACAGGGAGAGAAACAGAGAAGACTGGAGGCAGCACTTCTGAAGGCAGAAAAGTGCTGCAGGGAATCACTTTTGACATCCTGTCTTCACTCTCAAATCAAGCTGTGGCCTAGTAAAATTAATTCAGTTTGAGATTCTTCATACTGAAGAGTTTTCTTAAACCATAATAAATTGCCTAGAGGAAGACCTAGGCCTTCATAATTGTTTATTCCAAACCTCTGCAGTGACAGATAATTCTGACTTCCAGGTCCAGACAGATATACATTGCAAACAAATAGGGAAGAATGCTAAAAAGATTAATTCTCTATGCTGAAATACCCTTGCAGAAAAAGTTCAGAAAAGCCTGTAAACATATTCTTACAGGAGATGCTTTTCTCCATAAGAAGGTTCTTCTCAGGATAAATTACAAGGTATGCCAAGACCCTTTATAGGGTCTATTTATAAGGTCTCATCATCATGGCTTGGCTTCGTGAACAAAGATCTGGGAAGGGCTTTTCCCACGCTCACTGCAGGCGATGAGTGCACCCTTCGGGGCTGCACGGTGGATTTTTTAGGTGAGGTGCAGCTTGCGCAGAACTGGCTCCACCCTTTACACCTGAGGTTCATCTGCCGGGGCCTAGCGAGCTTGGACGGTGACAGCGAAGTCCTCAGGTCGTAGGTTTGTTTAGAGTGTCCTTCTCTTAGATGGAGCCTTACAAGGCTAAACGAGCTCCATCTGCCCGGGTTTGGAGTCAGAGTTGTCCTTCTCCTAGGATGGTGCCCGAAGGCTAGTGAGCCCATCCCGCCCGTGGACACACTTTTTCTGACCGTTCAGCTGAGACCTGTCTGGCTTGGGAGACCCCACCGGAGGCACATGCCACCACCAGCACAGCTCTCAACCTCACAAGGGCATGCAAGCTCCTTCCCCACGGCAAGGGCGTGCCTGCGAAAGAGTCGCTGCTCTACCTCCGGGCATCACAGACCCAGGCACGGGGCGGCCGGGACCTGCCAAGAAACAGGAGTCCTGGAGTTCATTATAGGGTCTAGTGATCTCAGATCAGGTCTGTTAGTCATTTAAAATTATTAAGTGCTAATAAACCATAAAATTGGTTCAGTAGATAAACAGTTCAAGAGCTGTGGCTATTGCTCCATCAACATTTTTCCAACTGATCAGCTCTTCTAGCACTACGCAGTGTTCTCCGAAGGTCAATAACTTCTGTCTCAATCTGGCGAATACAAAAGTTTTTCCTCCTGCTCCAACATGGTAATGTGCCACATTGCTCTTTCCCCTTTAATGTTCTGATTCTGCTGCAAGAAAATTTCCTCTTGGACCACAGCTATATGGCAGGCAACAAAATTGCATGACAGGTGACAAATACACATTTTGCAGGGTATGCAAAAAAAAAATCTGCATTCAAAACAAAAATTGTCCACACTAAATTAAAAAAAAAAAAGGTGGACTTGTGTTACCACTTTCAAGACTCCCTGACTTAAAGCAAAAACAGCTGCTAATTCAAGAAACACATCCTGTCTAAATATTTACATTTAGAAGATGCGAACTAAGATATAGATAAAGCTAGAAATAAATAACTGGCTTTGTAACATATTTATGTAAAGGATGTTACAAAATTAAAGAAACACTCATGCAAAAACAAATCCTTGCAGAAGAACTCAGCTCAAGATTTCACACAAAGTATTCTGCAGCTTCGGAGGTTTAAATTGCACAACTTATCTCCCATTCGTGATAGGTAGTTTATATTAAGGCCACCAAAGATATTCTAACAGTAAAACTTGCAAGCTGAATTATTAGTGTGTTAATTTCAACGACCTCCTTCCACATGTGACCTTTGTGACACAAAGAAAAGAGTTATTTTTTAAAGGCCAGGTAGATAATTTGACAGGGACAACAGGATATAAAGAAAGAGCATCTTTTTGCCAGAATGGCATTTAACTGACCAGGAGGTTATAGAACAGTAATTAATTGCTTAATTGTTTTGAAGGACAAGCACTAGAAAGTATGACCTTTCATTGACACTTTGCTACAATGTAACATTAATTAGAGCCTAATTTCAGTGGGTCTCCCGTGGGAACACATGACATTCACATTAATACCAGACAAGTTTACTGTGGTCATAGCTTTAATAACAAATGCCTGATGCTAAATTAAAGCACAGTTTGGCTCTTGCTCTGATATGTCCAGAAATCTTAAAAATATTTTCCTCTGCTAAGTATTTCTTGCATTTGAAAATTAGTATGTCTCACAGTCCAAGGAGCTGGCAGCATGTAATTAAAGAAACACACTGAAAAGGACAAACTGGAGAACTCAGGTAGACTAGAAGAGTCATCTTTTAGCTGTCAGTTATTTTTCTTTTAAAAGTTTTCTCAACAGTAGACACCAGCTTTTGCAAAGTTCAGTGCTTTGGTCCAGCAAAGTCAAGGAATGACACTGGAGAAAAAAAGGTCTTGATGAAGATCACACTGCATTAATTCATCCTGAAGGTAATGGTGCTGAGGGGTAAAACATGACAATGTGAGGTGAAAAAAGATGATGTGATATAGAAGTTCTGTGCACTCATGCAGTCACCTCATCTGGTTGTTTCTGCTTTTATCTTCCAAACTTTACCCTGCTCTTTCTGCTCTAAATCAGCCTATCAGACTAGCCAGACTGTCAGAATGAAAAGGCTGCTCTACCAAGGAGCTGGGAAAGCTGGGAAAACAACGCATCTGCACACAACCCAGAGCCTCCTTTAGGAAAATCGTTTCAAAAAGAAGAAAGTAAGTCTGGGAAAATCTTCTAATGAACATAGGAATATTTTGATTGCTTAGTAGTTTTTAAGCTTGTGAGGGTTGTCAAGGGTTAGAGCTGGGCTGGCCACTAGACGAATGACAAGTGCTCTTTACTACCCATCCCCACACGCCCCATACACCCCCACTTCCCAAAGACGGGAAAGAGGAAAGGAATAAGGGAGACAGATTTACGGATTGGAAAAGAAGACTAAAATGGCTTTAATGGGAGTAGTAATAATAAAATGACATCTATACAAATATATACAACACCAATACCAAACCCACACACACACACACTGCCCCCCATGGCAACAACATCATGGTCACCACTGATGCTGTGGGCAGGCACTGGGGAAGGCCCAGGCTGGGCTCAGCAGCAGACGGGAACCCAGTTCAGGAGCTGGATTCTGAAACTGGATCCAGGAATGCACAGATTGGAATAGAAGGCAGAACAGACAGAGTCCTCCTCAGACACCAGCCATTGAAGAATCGCAGAATCACGTGGTTGGAAGAGACCTTTAAGATCAAGTCCAACCGCTCACCCTGCACTGCCAGGGTGCCTAAACCACGTCCATCAGAGCCACATCTACACGTTTTTAAACACTTCCAGGGATGGGGACTTGTAGAGATGACAGTCCCAGCACAAAGTCCAAGTCAGTTAAGACAGGTACATGTCTGCAGCAGGATGCCTGCAAGCTCTTTTTCGATGAAAAAATTCATCATCAGGCAAGGTGACAATTGGAGTTACAACTAGATCCATATGTGGTGTTAGGTGTTATCTGAATGTCCAGGAAGAGTGTGAAATTCCAGGGATGGGGACTTGTAGAGATGACAGTCCCAGCACAAAGTCCAAGTCAGTTAAGACAGGTACATGTCTGCAGCAGGATGCCTGCAAGCTCTTTTTCGATGAAAAAATTCATCATCAGGCAAGGTGACAATTGGAGTTACAACTAGATCCATATGTGGTGTTAGGTGTTATCTGAATGTCCAGGAAGAGTGTGAAACTGGGCGGAGGTCTGGTGGTCTCATTCTTCCATTTCCCCGTCCTGGACAAAACCAGCGGTTACCTCCACCCATGCAAGTGTAAATTGACGGACTTGGTGCCATTAACATAAGCTATGAGCTTGTCTAGAGTCATCCCCACACGCGCATCTACACCAATGATGTCATGTAAAAAACTATGTACAAATATGGCCCCAATTTCAACCCCAAATTGGGACAGGAGAAGTCTTGGAACCATATCGATGGACAGACTGACGAATTCACTCCCCTCTCCATTCCCCCACTGGGGATCTGTGGGTAAGATTCTCTGCCTCAGCCTTTGCCGAGTGATACTGTTCTCCCCAGGTGTCTTTTTATGGTAGTAATCGTGATTTTACTTACTCGTAATGTACTGTTTGTGCATTAACGGGCTTATTGTACCACGCAGCCAGGCTATAACAGGTTGTTATAGGTTATAACTAGCTTATATATATATAACCTAGACAGGTTGTGAGCTCTCGATATTAGACCTAGTCAG
>NW_010405428.1:0-252 GCF_000710305.1 Buceros rhinoceros silvestris | reverse complement strand
TACCAACTCCGGGTCCCTCAGCCACTCCTCATATAAGACTGGTTCTCCAGACCCTTCACCACCTTTGTTGTCCTCTGGACATGCTCCGGCACCTTCTTGTAGGTGGCCCAAAACTGTGCACAGTACCCGAGGTGTGGCCTCACCTGTGATGAGTACAGGGGGACAATCACTTCCCTGCTCCTGCTGGCCACACTAGTTCTGATATGGGCCGGAAGACAGCGAGAGCAAGAGAGCGTCCCCTTCATGATCCTC
>NW_010405427.1:452-6158 GCF_000710305.1 Buceros rhinoceros silvestris | reverse complement strand
TGTTTCACCTCGGCCAAACCGGTGACAGGGGAAAAAGAGGGAAAAGAAGGAATATAAGGAAAACCATACGAATGGATTTTTTTGGGGTCTCTTGATTAGCCCTGTACCTGATTACCACAGGCTGATGTAATAATAAACCATAATAATAAATCATAACAACGAACCTGTTGTTTTTCTTATTATGTCTATCTGCAGAGGCAATGGGATGGCCTCCAAAAGTGCTAGCAAGACAGTGGAGGATGGGCCAAACCTTCCTAAAAGAATTTACATCCCCAGATACTTTAACTGCTCCAGTTTTTGCTCACAGCCTCTCATGTATACTTGATCACTCTTGCCTATGTGCTGTATTCTAATTGGCTTCCGCTCTTTTTATCAGACTCATTCTTCAATATGTCAAGATCATTCTTATGTCTAATACCGTATTTTTTAAAGTTTCCTGTCTGCAAAACTAATTTTTTTGCTAATGCACCATAAAGGAAGTATTCGAGGGAACTGGATCCAGGACAGACCTTTTCAAGACAATACGTCAGTTTTGAAAGTGAATCATTTATACCTATTACTGGATTATCCAACAAAGTCTGCACAACCAAATCTATATAATACTTGTTTAAAATATTGTAATGATGTCAAGAAATGTCATAAACATTACAAGATAAGTTGCAGCAACTGCCTGTCACCCATCCACAAGATGTGTTACACTATGACAGGAAGAAACTAGATTGGTTGTCACTCTTTATTCTTGCAAAACCTTCAGGGTGGTCATTCATTTGTTATCTTGCAGCTGCATACAAATACTTCATTTATTTCGACTTTCTTTCTAGAAATTGAACTAAAATTGACTAGTCTCTAATTCTTCCACTTCTCTTCCTCTTTCCATTAAAGACAAGACATTTGCCTTTCTGAGTCTTTTGATGTGACACCTGGCATACACAAATACCCTGAAATATCTTGATAATTTCTCTGAGATTACTTTGACCATTTTTTGAAATATTACCAGGCATTAAAAGCAGACGTGCCACCAAAACTTCCCTTTGTGTTCTAATCTGAGATTTTACTGGGTTTTTTGCTAGTGTTAGTTACAATAACCATCTTTTGTAGCTTACCTTTTTAGTGATGGCTGATCTCTGATATGTTGAGTAGAAGACAAATAATTTCCTTTGTCTTCTTCCTATTAATCCACTTAGAGGGTAATTTTTTGTTACCCATCTATCGCTGATTGCATCTTAATTTGTGTCCTGGCCTTCCTGGTACTGTCACATGCTATGTTTTTACAATCCTTGACTCTAGATTTCATTTTCTGTATGATTTCCTCTGGGGGTCAATGAAGAGATAATTGCAAAAAACAAAAATTAACAAAGGAAGAGACTTCCTAGGAAGCAGTGAAAACCCATTTTACAGCATCACAAGAAGTGCTGTTTATATCACTGCACAGTGCTGTTTACTACCTTCATCAATGATATAGACAGTGGGATCAAGAGCACCCTCAGCAAGTTTGCAGATGACACCAATCTGAATGGGTGCAGTTGACAAGTCTGAGGGATGGGATGCCATCCAGAGAGACCTGGACAAGCTTGAGAGGTGGGCCTGTGTGAAACTCATGAGGTGCAACGAGGCCAAGTGCAAGGTTCTGCACTTGGCGAGGGGCAAGCGTCGCTATCAGTACAGGCTGCGAGATGATGGGATTGAGAGAAGGAGGATTTGGGCTTGAGAGGTGGGCCTGTGTGAAACTCATGAGGTGCAACGAGGCCAAGTGCAAGGTTCTGCACTTGGCGAGGGGCAAGCGTCGCTATCAGTACAGGCTGCGAGATGATGGGATTGAGAGAAGGAGGATTTGGGAGTACTGGTGGATGAAAGGCTAGACATGAGCTGGCAACGTGTGCTCACAGCCCAGAAAGCCAACTGTATCCTGGGCTGCATCAAAAGCAGTATGGCCAGCAGGTCAAGGGAGGCGATTGTGATGCTCCACTCTGCTCTGGTGAGACCTCACCTGGGGTGCTGTGTTCAGCTCTGGAGTCCTCAGTACAACAAGCACATGAAGCTGTTGAGCGAGTCCAGAGGAGGGCCACAAAAATGATCGGAGGGATGGACTACTTCTCCTATGAGGACAGGCTGAGAGAGTTGGGGTTGTTCAGTCTGGAGAAGAGAAAGCTCCAGAGAGACCTTATTGTGGCATTTCAGTACTTAAAGGGGACCTTTAGAAAAGATGGGGACAGCTTTCTTAGCAAAGCCCGTTGTGACAGGACAAGGAGTAACGTTTTTAAACTAAGGGGAGAGATTTAGACTAGATATAAGGAAGAATTTTTTTACAATGATGTTGGTGAAACATTGGCACAGGTTGCCCAGAAAAGTGGTAGATGCCCCATCCTTGGAAACACTCAAGGTCAGGTTCAACTGGGCTCTAGATAACCTGATCTAGTTAAAGATGTCCCTGCTCATTGCAGGACAGGGTTGGACTAGACGACCTTTGAAGGTCCCTTCCAACCCAAAACGTTCTATGATTCTATGAAAATATATACGTAGTTCTAATTAATATCTGATCAATATTTTATAACACTCTAATAATAAACTGCATTGTTTTAGTGGAGGACAGGATATGATAATATTGACTGAAAAAACATTAAAAAAACCCCAACCAGCAAAGAAAATAAAAACCCCTTGCAACAAAAAACCCTCTCTGTATGGAGGGAGAATTGCCTAATTTACTGTTTCATAAAAAATAGAGAGTAATACAGCAGTGCCTATCTTTTTTGAAAACTGAGGACCAGATCTAACTGCCTACTTATAACACAGCATCAAGTGCTTTCAAGTCTCTAGAGCACTGTAATAAATTATATCAAGCAGAATCAAAAGTTATATTTGGAGAACTGTGGCTGCAAACATCCTCCACGCTCAATAAAACAATGCACAAACTGGCTCCTTGTGGAACACAAATACGCTCTAAAAGCACCCAGTATGTAGATACTGTGTGCTTCGTCGTCTGCACGGGTTACACGTACATTTAAAGCCACACCTTCAGCAGTGGTACTTATTTAATACCTTTCAAATTTGTGTAATCCGTTAATTTTGTTAAAACTTTGTATTCCTTGACAGGGACTAACTATCATGACATGTCCTGGGATAACTAGAACTCTCCAAACAATTCCTAAGGACATGACCTCATACTGTTTATTTTAACAGCACGAATATATTCACAGTAACTACAACTACTACCACCACTACCTGTTTCTAATTTTGGATCATACAGATGTGGCAAAGCCCAAACTCTTTGTCTGACACCTTCTTTTGGAAAAAATACCCATAAATACATCTGCTTTAGACCTGTGAACCAATATGTTAGTCCTTTCGCTTTACATACCCACAGAATTCATCATGTTCTGGAGATTCAGTTTGCAGGTCATTTCAGAACTTCAAACCATAGAAAACTTGGGTTTAGAATTGTAAAATTGACTAAATATGTGTCTGGAAGCTCTACAAATTTTGCAACTTAACGCAATGACAAGAATTTAAAAAACTTGATAACATAATGAAAGTCTTACCTGGTCTGAGGGAGAACAGCATTTATTTGCCATTTTCATCTACAAAAGAGAGATGGAAGAATACACAGAGTTTTTAATGTGCTGAAAAGTTTCTGTGATATGATTAGCATTGACTTTGTTATTTAATACTGTATTAATACTTCCAAATTATATTTGTAATAAATTAAATAATTAATTGCTTAAATACCATATTTTTACAATTAAAAAACCAAGGACTCAAAAGACAGGAAGTCTTTCACCAGAGTTTTCATTAAATCCTTTATAAAGATTTGCATATATGAATTTAACTTTGCCACTCTGAATGAAAATATACTGCACTGTACACACCTTACTTAGGTCTCAGTTAAACAATTGCTTAAGCAGATTTATAAATGAGGCATGTGGTTAAGTATTTGTGAAATGAATGTAAGAAGTGTTTAAAGACAAAGGGAATATTGTTTAGGCTTTCCATTTAGTTTACTCTTTAAGATAAAGTTATAAAACTTTCTTTGTACTCTCTGTTCAGATAATGAAGTTTTTTGTTGATTTTGGCTTTTCTTTGGCAGTCATAGTTTGCATAGATGAGTGGTGGACAAACCCTCACGGATACTCCCTTCTTTAAAGTGCAATATTACTAAGTGTAGTAACAATACGGCATCTAGACAATGAAGGATTAGACTGGAAAGACAGATTCCCCTATATGCAAGGATATAAACTACAAACTGTCCCGTGGCCGCTGAATACTTCCAAACGATCTTGTCATCATAAAGCCTGTTTTATAACAAATGAAAGGCTTGTGACAGAAGACCAAAAGCTATAGCTATACATGGGGAAAACAACTGTCAAAAGAAAAGAGAAGAAATCCAGGGCTATTGCTTGTATCCTGGACATACCAGATTTGTAAGATAAAATCTGTGGATAATCTTCAGAAGCAGAGTATGTCTGCAGCCATGTAGCTCAGTAAATATGGTAATGCCACTGTCTGTTGTGGTGGGTTGACTCTGCCCAGCAATTGAGCACCCACACAGCTGCTCACTCCCTTCCCTCTCCCAGCAGGAAGGGTGAGGGTATAGGAAGAGCAAAAGTAAGAAAACTCATTGGTGAAGATAAAGAGAGCTTACTAAGTAAACAGGAAAACAAATAGTGATACAACGGAAATCACTCAGCATCGCGCAAGAAGAATGATGCACAGCCAGTCTCCAGGCAACAGACACCCTGGACAAACTACCACCTTCTTTGTCTGCTACACCACTTCTATTGCTGAGTATGTTATATGGTATGGAACATCTCTTTGGCCAATTTGGGTCAGCTGTCCTAGCTGTGACCCTTCCCAATTCCTTGCTCATCCTTTGCTGGGGGCAGTGGGGTATGTCAGAGTGAGAAAAAGTCAGAGCCTTGATGTTGTGCAAACACTATTCAGCAAAAGTCAAAACACTGGTGTGTTATTAACATTTTTTTAGCCACAAACACAAAACTTATAGCACCATACGGCTGCTACAAAGAAAGTTACCTCCATGCCAGCTGGACCCAGTACACCTGTAAGAGGCCAATAGGCTTTGTGTTATGCTAATGACACAGGCCTCAGGATGTGTCAGGGTTTGTCTGGACTTGTCTTGGACTGTCTGGAGCTGTATTACAGCTTGTTTAGCCATAGCATAAACATCTAATGTCCATGAGACTATTGCCTACTTGATTTTAGTAAAGTATAGCTGTGAATTGTAATGATATACATGTATGTAAAAGCTACCGCTGTATATATATATAAAGTATACACACACACACACACACTTCTAGCTAATAGAGGCAATATCACGTCATTATTCTGCATAGAAAGAATTATCTATGACCATAAACAAAATGACCCTAGGACAAAACACAACGTGGAGGAGTACAGGATGACAGAAGTCTTGACTGTATGGACACAGGGGGATACCACAGTTCAGGGCTGCAGGAGCTCACTAGCCAAACCTGACAACATGGGCCATCAGAGCTCCTTCTCCCCTATACACTCACTCTGGCAGCTCCTTTGAACTGAATTGTGTAATCAAACAGCGCAGGTGTGCTGGTGGGTCAGACAGCTGGGAGTGACGGAGGCTCTGGGGACAATGTGGGCAAGCCTACTGGGAGCCTGGAGCACCTGCCACGTCCAGCTGTCCCCTTGGGTGGAGTTCCAGGACACCCTACCAGCCCC
>NW_010405427.1:0-405 GCF_000710305.1 Buceros rhinoceros silvestris | reverse complement strand
CCAAGCCTCGGGGGGGCCTGGACCCCCTGCCACGTCCAGCTGTCCCCTTGGGTGGAGTTCCAGGACACCCTACCAGCCCCTTGGAGGGGCCCTGCAATGTTCCTTACCACCTCCCCACCACCCCAGAGCAGGAACTGGGTGTCACCATTTGAAAGAACCAAAAGGCAGCAAAAGTGACAATTTGCTCTCAGAGGAGGTTTATCTCCTCCTAGAGGTAAACAAAAGAAACTGAAGTGATCGAGCTGGGAATGAATGGAGGGCTTAACATGCCACTTAGGGCCGCAGGGAAAGAAGCAGGCTTGAATAGCCGGAAACTAATTTAATCCAAAACAACAAAACCCACAAATCATCACTTTAGTTCAGGTAGAACAGAAAGAAAGAAAGAGAGAACAGTGATCTTAAATA
>NW_010405426.1:59261-59600 GCF_000710305.1 Buceros rhinoceros silvestris | reverse complement strand
AATATATATATATATTTATACTGGGTAAGGAAACAGAAGTTTAGTCTCTCCTAGTCACAAACTCATTCTCTCTACTCACGACGGTTGATCTGAGAACAGCACACATCACCACCACAGCTCTAGTGAGAAGCTATTTATAGGGTTTGACCGTCAGGGGACGTGTCCACGCGCTGTGGCCGCTGCCACCTGACAGGACTTCACGATTGGTCGCAGTCAAGTTTTCTGTATTCCTTAGTTTTAGAAAACCCCAAATCTTCAGGAATGGCTCAATATCAAAGTCTATCTTTTTGTACAATCTCACTTCAATTAAAAAAAAAAAAGAAAAAAAAAAAAAAAAAA
>NW_010405426.1:52883-59157 GCF_000710305.1 Buceros rhinoceros silvestris | reverse complement strand
GAAGATCAAAAGTGACAACTAGAGAAAGAAAAGGTTCAATTCTGTTTGTTCTGAGCTGAGCCATCACAGCTGCACTAGAATTCATAAAACACGTGCAACTCTGGGTAAAATATTTTCTTCTAAAAGCACAACCACTTTACAAGATTAAAAGTCTAGTACATTTCTAAATATTATTCATATTGTACAAGTAGTGGTTGTTAATTTAAAACTTCATTAGTAAAATTACAGTACAAGCATGAATAACCTCCAGAATTGCAAATCCCAGACTCCAGTGGAAAGCTACATCTTCAGTAGTACATTATCTTCCACTTCACTCCCAAACCAGCGGAGATGGCGGCATCTCAGAGGGTTGAGCGACCGTGGAACTACAATGCAGGCGACACAGAAAATCAGTGTTCATTTGCAATAGCTCATGGACCACAAAGTTAATGCTCGACCAGTAAGCAAACATTTCCAGGAAAACAAAAAACCCACCAGGAACCAAACCAGCCCGACACCACCGGCAGCACGTAGTTTGCTACACTTTATCTACTTATTTTCTTCCCCATTTGGCACCTATCAGTCATTCCTTTTAATGTTTCTACAATCAAAATACAATTTGTCAACCCTTCAATTTAATTTTTAGTCTGACTTCTGTATTTCAATGCAAAAACATTAGTTGAAACTTCTGCACATTTTACTTAAGTTCTAGAGGAAGTCGTAAAAATATTTTTTAAATGTAACCATACAAGATTTCGGGGTTTTTTCAGAAGTTATTTGTGGCCCTTCCCTACTCTCACAAACTTAAAACATAAATCATTTTCGATGTGTGAATTCTGTACGACTAATAAATGTGAATTAATATCAGATGTGATTACATACAGTTACCTAATAAAGCTCTTAAAAGCAGCAGACTGAGGGTTGATGCAGAGAGGCACTCTGTTTCCTTTCTGCTGTTCCAAAATGAACTGGTGAATTATTTCTGTACATGGGAGACAAATAAAAACCGCCACAGCATTAACACCTTTGGCTCCAGTACAACGTGATGCAGACTGGAATAAAATGCAGCTTCTTTACCCAAAGTACATGTTCACGCGGATAAAAGAACTGTCTCGCCTGATGCCACATCTCACAGCACAAATCCACACAGAACTCTCGCACTGAAGTAAACGTGTACCAGATAAAACCCCGGTCACTATAGCACCGAACTGATGGTACCCAGTTATAGATTAAAGCCCAATTTTAGGAAAAAACAACTAGAACTCGATTTGCAAATGCCAAGAACACAGTTCGAGCTGTTGCTCCGTCCAGCTTGATTCGTGGGTTCGGTTACTGCCCCCAAGCACAAAACTGCCACTTAGGATGATTTAAACAGAAAAGTAAATTTTCACAAGGAAAGAGGATCTCTATGCCCAGCTGCCAGACAAAACATCTTCTCAACACACACCCCCCCACCCTGAAAACCAGAGCCTGGCAGGTCTGGCGGCGGGCTGCCCCTCTGGCGGCAGCAGCAGCACCGGCTGCCGGAGCAAGCTCCCCGTGCTGGAATCTGCAGCGCTGTCAGCAGAGTTTAAAGGCAGCGCTGAGAACAGCGGCTTTCAGAGAAGGCACATCCGTGCACAGCTCTGGAAAGAGACGGCCAAAGAGAGGAGGGAAATGGAAAGAGGAACAGGATGAAAAGAAAATGTTACGTGAACTTGCAGGAATAAATGTGAACTTCAGAATTACAAGTTCAGGGTGTATCTGAAATAAGTCAGTTTTTCATGGCAACCCCATGGAGTGGTTTTGTCCCAAATGACGGAATTGTCTGTTAGAAACCGCTGAGGGAACACACTTGTCTCTCTCCACCTCTGGAGTTACTGGAGCCGCCACCAGCCAGGACCTAAGCCCTACTCCTGTTTCTCCCGCTGCACTGCATTCTCTGCCCAGAGCAGCGTTCTCCTCACTGGGCCCATTCCAAAAGAATCAGTCTGCTTTATGTTTGCTACGATGGAATCAGGCTTCACACCTCTAGTGCCACAAAGCAACTGCTGGCATTCAGTAACCATCTGCAGCAGGAGTCTCCTCTCCCAGGCACCGGGATTGATTTGCCTCATAACTGCATGTCACGACCCAGAACACGACCCTGCGCTGCCGCCAGAACCAGCGCGGCACCAGCAGCAGAGCCGACGACAGCAGCTGCTGCCCAGGCACCCACATGGACCCTGCAGCGTGAGCAGGCTGTGAGGGGGGAGAGGAAACAAAGCAAGAGAACCAGGAGACTGCTCAGCATCAGATCCTCGACTCTGACCTTGCTGCTGTCGCGGTAACACCTCGCACCCCGCACAGGCCACAACAGTGCTTTCCCTTTCCCCTCCACGCAATCCTTCCACAAAAGGAGGGGTGGTGTGGGGAACATGGACGTCAGAGAAGAATGCCGTTAAGGTTTGAAACCAGTGGACTTCCGCATGCCAGCTAACCCACGGGGTGATGGACTGTGACAGAACATTCACAAGCAATTCTGTTCTGTCAATGAAAGTAAGTTATTTCCCGGATCTACTACGGAAAAGAGGAACACACCTGGGTTAGCGGGTGCAGCCAGACGGCACACCCTGCCTACGGACTGCCAAAGGATGGAGCAGGAGGATAAAGGCAGATGCAGAAGTTAACTATACTCACCTTTAACCTGCCGAACAGAACTGAGGTTCTTTTCAAAAGTGTCATCAAATTTGGGATTAGTGATGGGTTCAAAGTCACTCGTATAAACTCTTCCAGTAGATGTGGAAAAACAACATTTACACATACAAGTGTGGTATCGCAACCGCCCTTCATCGAGATACGGGTGCGCTAAGGCATCCTTCGCAGAAATCCTTTTGGACTGACACATCGCATTTAAAGAAAAGAAAATGTTAAAAATTAGTAAGAATATTTTCAGAGGTACTGAAACAGCCTAGAGAACACTTACTCATCAATTAATTCCGAATTGTTTTCTAACCCCCTGATCGCATTGAAGGATTAGTTCACGTCAGATGGCAGTTCAGCCCCGCAAACGCGGCCAGTAGGGGGAAGGTTTTCCTTAAAAACCAGCAGCGCTGCTAAGCCGACTTTGACCTTTCCGTACTACAGCTAACGACAGAAAATGCTGCTAGTGTGATTTTTAGGAATATATTTTTCAATAATTACTTTCTCCAGATAACCTTAACATTATGACTGCTACAACAAATCAAAATAAGCCCAAAGAATTTTATGTTAGCGAACACGGCACTTTGTAGGTCCATACTCCGCAAAACGTTTTAATGTGTCCTTCAGTGCATATTTAAAGTAAAACACCAACTGAAGCATCACTGGTAACAGAGTAATCCAGGATACGGCATCTGGAGTTTCGAGCCATGCTTCACGCACCAAGTGTCAGAAAACAAATGGTGAAGGAAGTGCGGGGAGCGGGGTCAGAGCAGTGGAATAAAAGACAAAGTCTGCTTCCACAGTACTCAGACTCTTCTCGTGCACAACCCCAGACAAGCTCTCGGTCTCCAGGTGTCCTCTCAAAGTGCTCAAAGTGACAGAGCAAAAGTAATGGCAAAGCCTGAAATAACCCCCAAGTGTCCCAATTCTCAGGATGTATTTCAGGTGAAATTAAAATGATCAGTTCTAAAGGATCGTCCTGATTCTTTAAGAAACCAAACCGACATTTATTTAAATGTGATTTGGGAGTAACGGTATTCCAAGCGTTGAGGGAGTTGGAAAGGAAAAAAATTAAGTTTGTTTACATGGAAGTGATGATGATTTAACTTTTTATGTTTCTGTTCAGTAGAGCAATCTAAGGTTTAGAAAAATAAAATCCAATGGTTCTGCCTTCCAAATACTTTTTCAGTTACAAGCTTCCTGCTTTGCAGTTCAGTCACTCTGTTTCTCGTTTGAAATGCTGGGGGGTTTCTGCAAGAATGAAATAATTAAGATCATCGATCCAGCTATCAGATTTTCTAGGGACAATTTTGCACAGTAAGCCCAAGAGATGAAAGCCACAGCAGCACGTTTTTATTAGAAAAAACAGATGCTCAGTGGAAGAAAAGATCCTGTTCTGTGACCGTGTGAATGCAGAAGGAATTTTTTGTGTGTTGCAAGACCATGAACACCCACACGTCTCTAATTAGAACTGCCTCAAAGTATCTGATGTTCTGCTACCTACACCTAGCTCGGAAAAGATGGTGTGATTCATCAACACCCTCAGCTTTCTCACTCCGCCGTAGCTTTCTTCAAAAGACCACTAGATTTTAAATGCTAAACTCCCATTCCAGGGGGAGATTAATTGACCAATTATAAGACGATACTTTCACGTCTTTTACAGGCCCAAAGTACTGAACTGCGGTGTAGAAGGAAATCGTTACAGCAGTGCTTGATTAAAATCTTCATTTAAGTAGCAGACAACAAACCCTGTTAAAACAAAAAGGATGAGAAGTAATTTTAAATCATACTCACTGGATCAAAGACCAACATCCTGCAAAGGAGATGAACTGCTTCGTGTGTAGCTTGACTGGAAAGTGTATATAGGACAGGGAGGGATGGCTGTAGGGGAAACAGGAGAAAGAGGAGTACACACACTTGTCCTGTCAGATCCATCAGCAAGAAAACACTGTTAGAGCACGCGGGATTTTACAGTTACCAAGGGCGAACTTCTCATTAGAAAGGACAGGCACTGCCTAAGGCTTTCCAACGAGACAATAATCACCATTACAAAACTCAGCAACTGTAATGGAGATCTAATTGATTGTTTTTTCCCTTAGTTTGGATGTAATCCCTGGACAAACCTGTATTTTATTCATTTGTTTTTCTATATAGACATGGCTTTAAGCTGTAGCTGCTCAGGGGTTTGCTCTACCGCATCACTTCCAGTATTCCATTTTTCTGATCTCACTCACTGCCAAATTATGGATTATTTTGCTTTTCCTTACCCAGGCGATCCATATCTAACCGACAGTACAACTAAAATGACCTTCAGGCATATGGCGTTTTACAGAGCGATAAACAGGCTGGGCCCCACGGTCTGCGGAGGGGGAAGGGGCTTCGGTGAACTCCCCTTGTTTTACAGCGCAGTACTTGGGGCATCGAACACAGGGTTAGGAAAAGCTGCAACAGCCCAGAAGTTGGTGGCGGCAGCACGATCCTTGCTCTGGTTAGCCCCCAGAAACCAGCTCTGCAGAGCACTTTCCTCCCACATTTCCTGGTTCTGCCCCCACTCACAACCACTCCAGCCTGCCCAGCCCCAGAGGTTAGCCCCCAGAAACCAGCTCTGCAGAGCACTTTCCTCCCACATTTCCTGGTTCTGCCCCCACCCCCAACCACTCCAGCCTGCCCAGCCCCAGAGCTTCCAGTTTTAGCCGAGAGTGAAAAATCCTGGTGGTACAAATACCCTGGTAAAGGTTGATTTTAAAGATTGGGGACATCCAGCCCCTTCCGGGAACAGGAGCACACAACCTCCCCACAGCCGCCGAGCTGGACCATCCCCAGCGGTACTGGGACCGTTCGGCTGCTGGGCAGGGACAGTGCTGCCCAGGTCTGCAGTGCCCACGGGCCCTGCCCGCTCCACAGGCACAAAACGCTCCAACGAGGTTTTACTCAGAGTATAAAGTTGCCATTTGACAATTTTTAACTGCATGTGCTCTCTAGCCTGAAGGTCTCCTTTGGCTCTGGAATTAAGTGTTAACACTAAGGAAGGAAACGAGAAGACAACCCTGTCCCCGCAGCCCTAGCAGGCAGGAAGGACCCCCTGAAGCTGCCCCAAATGAATAAAATTAACACACAGTGCTGTCAATGCTATATTCCATTCATTTCTAAACACCAGCCATATCCTGGACTCTCTGGAATGAGCTCCAAAGATATTTTTTAACGTCAGTTTCTAAAATTAAGTAAACTGTTTTCCTGCTTAACTGACATTATTCCTATTCCAGTGTGGCTTAAAGGATGGCAGTAGAGTGCACTACAGTTAGGTAAAGGCGGCGTTACTTCACACGAATAGTTACTGCTCTAAAGTAAAAGTAAGATGGGGAAAGGCAGGCTCAATTTTCACACTTAGAAGGAAGAAAAAAACCACAAACCTACTGAAAAAAGAAATCAAAACCCCCAAGCAAAGCAAAGAACCCATAGATGTTAGGCCAGGCACTGCTGCAAAGAAAACTCCTACTACAGGGTGTGTTTCTGCCAAGTCCAATACTCCTAGAATTTTTCGCGTTTTTTTTTCCCCCCCAAAGGCAATAAGCCATCGCCTACATATACAGCCACTCCCCCCCCCGCCTTTGGCTTTTTCCCAAGAAAAATCCAA
>NW_010405426.1:31708-52806 GCF_000710305.1 Buceros rhinoceros silvestris | reverse complement strand
CCCCCCCCGCCTTTGGATTCTTCCCAAGAAAATTCCGACAGCATTTGCACTGGCTAGCGAATGCAGGGGTGGAGAGAGCCGTTAGGGCAGGGAGGATTATACAGATTAATTAATCTGTGATACGTGGGCAGAATATCCCGGCCAGCTGGCAGAAACGACTGACACATTCTGCCTAAAATATACCAAAGCCATCAAAAGCGAACTCTCCTGTTTATGGGACAACCTTCACTTGCACAGATCCACAACGGCATTAACCCTACGCAGATGCCTCACTGGTGTGCGTAACTAACTGGTACGCAGTGCTAATACGTGTCAGGCAGCTGCTGCTTCTACCCCTTTAGCAAAGCAAATTAATAGAAGACATTTAGTTGCTGTAAATCTGTCAGTATATATAAAATTACAGTGACATCATTCTACATTAACCCTGAGCTACCAAGTACAGCGCTAAGCGCTTTTCAGCATTAGTTTCTAAGTGCAAGTCCATAGAATATAAAGATATATAGTATTTGGTAACTTTATATCATTTGCCAATTAGTAAGCGTCATCTACACAAAAAGCACCGTCGCTCAAGTGCTGCCATTAAGTAGGTTTCATCCATACACTGGGGCAGGAAAACACGAATCCATTCCTTGCCCGTGGATGCTGCTGCATCCAGTACAGATGAAGGATGCACTTGTTTTGCTACTCTGGTGCCCCTTGTCTGCAGTTTGGCTGCCATTCCAAGAGCACCTGGTTGTACACAGCGTTTGGGGACAGCATTACCTCAGCAAACTGCAATCAAGTCCACAGTCAGAGAGCAGAACAGACCTGACAAGTACTAGAAATTGGTAAAAACTGACCTGCTCTAAGATTTGATTAGCACAGAATCACCGGTCAGGGCTTGCAGCAAGCTGTGTCCATCACACCGAGTCTCTCTCCCCCACACCGGAGAATGCCAGGACCACAGCAAGGCGGGAGCGACCTCCAGCACACCGGACTTGTAGAAGTGGGCCAGCACACGGCTGCCAGGGGAGCCCAAACCACCCCTTACGGTCACGGTGAGCGTGGGGGAGGCTCTGCCCAGGGCTGCCAGTTACACAACTTCCTCAATTCACTTGAATCCAGTTTGAAGTAAAATTTTAAAATACGAAGCTGACAAAGAAGTCTACATAGTATGTAAATTTTCATTGTGCCAACACCCAGTGGGGTGGTGGGCTCATCAGAAACGTCATGCGTTAATCTATTTTTAATTAAGCGCAAAACGCTGTACCCCTGAACTCCTACTACGCTCACCTACGTCGATTCAAAATAGCTAGTGTGACAAAGTAATCACCAGTTTCTTACTTGCCTTTCTCTCCCTATTAATCTAATTTCGGAACTGGTAACATTTAGCTCTTTATAACCATCAAAATCTCCCCGTTAAAGGATGAAAAGTCATGCATTTGCATTCAAACATGAAGTGTGCTATGCCTGAAGTTCAGAACAGAGAAGCATCACCACAGAAATCGGCTAGCTGCGCTGTAACCTCCATCGCCAAGCTGCAAATGCAGACGTCAGCTCCAGGCAGCGTTCAGCTTCTGTGGCACCCCAGGAAAAACGGATGTTATTTTCCTCAACAGACAGAACTGGCTGCTTGTAGTTTATTTCCTATGGCCTGGTGGCCATGGGATGTTTCCCTCCTGGAAACATCTGGTACCAATTCACCTCACTTGCTTTTTAGCAAGCCAAGAGACACAGAGGCTTGTACAAGAACAGCCTTAGTGCTGGGATCAGAAAACCAGTCGACATTCCCGTCCCAGTTCAGTTCCTGATAAACCATCCTGGTTTAACAAACGGAACAAGACTAACAAACAAATTCTAGAGCTCTTGCTGACTACTACCAAGTGCACAACTGCTGCACTCTGGAAATATATTCTATAAAGTACCTGGATGTATTTGTCTACTGTATATATTTATAACACTATAAATATTATATATTTATTAAAATGCTCTATATTTTTAGTTATGAAGTATAGTGGATGTATTTCTCCCAGCTTCAATCATTACAAAACTTTTTTTCTTTCTTTAAACATCCCAAACCTCGAAAGTGCAGAACTACATGCTTAAAAGTTACAACTCCACTAGCATGTGATAGCAAAAAAAAAAAAAGAAAAATAGACTTGATTTGTTTTAAAGCTGGTAGAAAGAGTCTTATGGAAATCCTCCGATTATTAACGTTAAAAGAATAAAGAACTGTCATAAAATGGAACAGAGACAACTTGCTGTAGTGAATCGAAAGTGCCAAGGAGGCAGAACTCCCCCGTGTTAATAATGCAGCAGAACATACATTCAGTGCTCATTTCTATGGTAACTACTATTGTGATGAGTAGATGTTTGAGAAATTACTTCAACGTGCAGAAAATAAAGATGCAAACTTAGCTACTGGGAAGATCTGATGTATTAACATGTACAGGTTATTAATTTGGGTAATTTTTACCATCTACCCATCGTAAAAATGACCATGCTGGATGGACATTCTGCTTTATCACTGCACTACCGATTCCTGCATCAGCATTTCTTTGCCTCTGCTAACGGCATATTTCATCTGCCCTTCTTATTGTCCAGTCAGCATGACGACATCATCCTCCCTTCTTTCTCTGGTTTGGTTGTGGTTTGTTTAAATTTACTTTTACTTCAGCTGCGTTCAAAGTTGTATCTCAGTTCTTAGCACCCTGTGAAGCCTTTCGTGAAGAGCTCAGGTCACTGCACAGACGTGGGGGGACCCTTTGGTGAGGAGCTGCTGGACTGTTCTGTCTGAGGATCTTGGAGAGGGGTGATTTCCACCTCTAATGCTTGATCCCATCAGCACAGGAGTCCCCGCAGGGCTTTCTGAACTATACTGTTGATTTTCATTTATGCCTCTTGCCAATATTATCACTTAAATTTAACATCTTCATTCAAAACAGCTGTCAAAACACTGTTGCTTCACAAAAGGAGACTTTCACCTCTGCCATCGGGGCAGCCATACACACCAGCCAGAAGCCAGAAATGCACTTTACTAGCAAAAACCCACCGTGTGGCAACAGCAGTTCAAATAACCCCTAACCCACAGCACTGCACCACCACAACCACCCCGGTAACCCTCGCCCGGTTTACAGGCAGAGATGGTTCTGGGATTAAACATCCAAACAAAGTGTGGCTGAACAAAGATGCTACGAGAATCTGAGACGTGAAAAGCTGCGACGACGCAGCAGCCGTGTGCTGCCCAGAGGAAAGGACTGAAGAGCTGCCACGGCCACGCTCAGAAAGACCAGCAGTCTCCAGCTGTACCTGTTTATGAGGACCCCTGAGTATATGTGCCTTGGCGCCTTCACAAGCCGTCCTCATCGCTTCCAGCGACGGTGTTCCCAACAGGTCTGTGATCAAATCCAGCTGCAGGGAGAGAACACACACGTTTGAGGTCTCAGACGTGTATTAACGTATCTCATTATGATCACAGATTCTGGAGGTAACCTAAATTACATCTAAGGTATGAATCAGTCCAAACCCGCTATCTAACCTATAGCAAATCACAAATATTAACATATACGTTTAGCAAATACAAACATGTGTAACTTCACTGACAAAGCCCTAACAGAGACGATTTTCAAGTTTGGAATATACATTTATATCTATAGATATGGCTATGGATATAAATACACACTCTTTATTCTAATGGTTCCAAGAAAAAACACCAAAACCAGTTTTCATAATGATCTCCTGAAAGTTCACCTTTAACATCTCTCAAGATATACATTCTCTTGTTTCAGCTCATACATTTCTGATACACTCACAGAAGAGCTCTGTTCTGATTTAATTTATCTAGATGCGCATCAACAGTCATTAAACACATTTTACTAAAGTACTACAAAATATATTTTGACATTTTTGTATAAAAATAGAAAAATACTACAAATCATTAAGTTTGAATTCAGCCGACCTCAGCTGGGTGAATTTCAAGTCTTTTGGTGTAAGCAATTTGGGTTGCAAATTGCTACATGATTGGTTTAGGTCAGAAGGAGCAGTGCTCTTCCAAAGCCAACTTCTCAGCTGCCGCCACTGCCTGCGCCCGGGTCTGCGCTGGGCGTCCTGGAGCTCAGCACTGCGCTGCCTTTGGATTCGGCTAACTGGGGATGCGTTTCACGAGAACATCTAAAAGAACTTCATCTGCCAGCAGGTTCAACCACAGCAGTGGGCACCCAGCCTGTGCAACCAGACCCAGCCTGCTCAGAGCACATCTCCACTCCGAGCTGTGGAAGAGGGCGGTGTCAGGTCCTCGGCACCGACCACCTCATGCTCCTGATCCCCTCCTGCTGCTCTGCACTAACTCAAGGAAACGTTGCTGAAGTCAGAAATACAAAAGTGGTGTCCAGCCAGGAGCATGTCCTTGGCACACCGAGGTGTGAAGGACAAGCCTCTCCTCTCCACGTACACGCGTGCTGACACATCAAAGCGCTACAGCCGATGGGAAACGGCTGCGCTGGACTGGCAGTATCTGCCCGATTCTCCTCTCTGCCTGACACCCTCATCCTCCCGAACGGATCCCGCTTACTGTCTCAGGCCTGTGACCGGTTATCTTTAAGGAGGATTAAATAATCATCAGCAAAATCAGACTGGAGGAACTGGCTAACCCAGGGAGGTGGGTAACCCTTGGCACTCTATAACCCGCCTTCTGCACACCAGTGCGCAGCCTGGTCTGTAAAGCAGGCAGAGAAAGGCGTTTGCTCCCACAGTCAGTGAGCCGGGTATCACCCTTCCTGCACTAGATAATAAATAGATAAAAAATAGATGCACTAGAAGATAAAATTAGACGTCTTAAATGTTTCTGGACGTATAGCTAAAAATAACTTGTATTTGCACCTTTAAAACTGCATTTTTTTAAACAAAAAGAGAAAGATTGTGTCATACAAAAATGCTAACTATTCTAAAAGGTTCCAGTAGAAAGCAAAACTAAGAGGTGTTAGGGAATACTATATTTGATATGCTATATCTGCTTATCTAAGCCTCAGTACAGATTATCTCATTTCTCACGCTTGTAAGAAATCCCACAAAACCCTTATCAAAAGGTACCTATTGTGACTTCAGTAAGCAGCTTATTCATCACTTTCAGCCTGATACTATCTGAAGTTTAAAATACCAAAACCACCAGTTCCAGTCTGGTTTATAATCTAAAACTTTATTCACTGTGATCATCACGGATTTGAGTAAAAAATTCCAGCACAGTCGGTTTTAAAATGTTTCCCTAGTTTTGCTACCAGGAAAACTTTTGCCTGGTGATGTCTGTCCTGACAGCAGGGAGCTTCTGCTGCCCCAGCTAACCCCACTGGCATACTGGTAACCATTATTACTGTACAGTCTATGCTACGGGCCATGGCACAAGCTTGAGGAGAGGCTGTAACATCGACTAGCCCAAGGCACTTCTGTAGACTCCATCCACCTTTGAATAGCACTGAATTTCTCAGAACGTACTTGAAATATATATGGTGATGACTTCCTAAACCACTCTATTGCACCGGGATTATGAAAGATCTAGGAACTCTTACAGAACTTTATACAACTTTTCCATCAAATTAAGTGAACATCACCCAAAACCCCCACCCCACAGAGCTCTCCTAGAGTCATCTGATGAATGTCTTTGCACTTGAAATTTCAATGCCAGCCAAGGCTAGTAAAATCACACCTATGGTTAGCTTCAGCGTAGCGAAAGATCAAAGGTTGTAAGAACAGGAGATCTTCAATATTTTTTGAGACTGCAACAGAACGACTGTCAATTAAACCAGTAGTTCCATTGCCATCACCACTTTTCTCCTCACAAGGGCAAAGGGTGTGTTTGGGAGGAGTCTACGTTTTGTGATCACACGAGATATCGGTGCTGTCTGGAAGACAAGCAAGTCCCTCCTAGGGAACAGGCCTGTGGTGACATGACAGGTACCACTAGACAAGACTCAGCATTGGAAAAATACATACACAACTCGACAGCCTTTTAAACATCCGAATGCTGAAAGCAGCGTGCTAACGAGAATGTCTCGCAAACCTGAAAATGCTGCGCGCATAAACAAACGAGACAAGCAGAGAGTCCAGAACATCACCTTTAACAGAAGTTTGGAACGTGTTTTTACTTCTCGTCAATCAATTCACATAATAGCACAATTTTAATGCTGGTAGTTTCTAACCTAGAGATGAATACTAGCAACACTGAAGACAAAAATTTTTATGCCAGCACATCTTGTTCCTTCTCTCAGAGGTAGAAATGCATCCATCTCTAATGCCTCGCTGCAGACATTGTTTTCTATCCACTGTAAACACAGCACTTCAGGATTATTACACATATACATAGAGCAGCTTGCGGCTGTTGGAATGGTGAAGTATTCTGGTGCATCTCGTGTCTTCATACCTACCCACAGCTGCATTACATAAAAAAAATATTCAGTACCTTCTTGGACACACGACCGTCACTAAAACGAAGCGGTCTGACCAATACTAATTGGCAGCTTAAATAGTTCAAGTTCCAATACTGTATCTCCAGTTGTATCTTGAGAGAAAACTTCCTAGGGTCTCCTATTAGATGTTACGAAAAGCGTGATCCCGGTTCTATCACCTTTACCTTATCTCCGTAAAACGCTGCAGCAGGCTTTGGCACTGCAGCAGATTACAGGGGATTACATAAAAATACACATTTCAAAAGCGCCCGTTAACAACTTCTACTTTCAGACCGTCTGGTCACCATCATTCCGCAGTGGCTCGGGCTTTCGCCTGCGTGCAAGCCAAGCAGAACGAAAGCAAGTTTGAGGTTCAAAACGCATCAATATAACTGATTCCATGAAATTACGCAGTAGAAAAATTTTTAAAGGGAAATTTAATTATACCTGCTGTATGGGACTCTGTGCCTGAAACAATATTCTTCGCCCAAGTAATTCTGCGAAGATACAGCCTACAGACCAGATGTCAATAGCATTGCTGTAGTGACGGCTGCCCATCAGGATTTCTGGAGCTCGGTAATACTGAGTGACAACTTCCTGAGTCATGTGACGAGATTCATCTAATTCTTCCACCCTGGCCAATCCAAAATCACAAATCTAAATTGAGAAGGTAAATAAAAAAATTAAAATAACCAAAACACTTAATGCATTTCAAAAAGGTAACCTCCTGGTAATGAAGCAGGAAATTCCAAACCAGGATTTAAATAAATCAGGTAATCTGTGGTAACCACATAAGCAAAGGGAAAGGGGGACAGGAAGAAATTATGCTACTTTATTCCACATCCATTTAAACTTTCTACAGTTTTATTTGAAATCACAGTACATTTTCGTTGGCATTACAATTTGCAGTAAAGAAAAATACATATTGCCAACCTCTGGGTACAGAATATTTCATCCCAAACCAGATTTGATTTGATCATGATATGCCTCAGAAAGATTCAGCCTTCCACTTCCTTTGGCTTTCAGAATTTTTAAAAATTTCTTGAACCAGAAGGGTTAAGAAAATAGACTAAAGCTTTCACAGAACCCACCGACTCCAGCGGAAGAATCGTGTTACCTCGCTTTCACAGATTTGGGGAGAGGTAGGGAGAGAAGGGGAAAGGGAAATGTTGCCTTCACTTATAATTTTTACAGAATCTGTGGGATTTTCTTTTTCTTTTTAAATGACTTTCAGGGAAAAGTGCTCATTCTACACGTTTTTGTTCAAAAAAGTAACATCTGATGTCTAATGAACAGCACACACATACGGACATTTTCAATAAATGTAAGTAGCACCTTAAGAACACAGTTGCTGTTCACGAGTAGGTTCCCTGGTTTAATGTCTCGATGTAAAATGCCAGCAGAATGTAGATATTTCAGACCTGAAATATTAAATGAAATTAAAACAAGATAAAGACTTTTTTTTTTCCTTTTAAAAGAAGTTCAGCCTTTTCCTGGAAGGGCTTGCAAGTCCTGACCAGCAAAGACTTTGCCACTGGCTCAGTTTTTTCATACTATTCTAACTTCCAGCCTCCAGCATACACTCAATGAAAGCATAAAACTTCTGGAGTGTACACACTAGACAGAGCAAGTAAATTTAAGTAGGCTTTTATTATTTTTCTTTTCTTTTTTATAATTGAAAGAAGCCAAACAAATAAACAAACCAAACCCCAAACATCATCTCCCCAGTTACGAGATGGACACTCTGCTAATCACAGCACTGGAATAGCGGCATGTACCTCTGACTGCTCTGTTTCCCAGGAACAATTTTAACTTCTGCAGCACTGCAATTTGACTTAACAATTTCCTAGGTAACAGCTGCACTTCAGAAATAAACTCAGATTAAACCCAAGCTAATTTGCATATATATTTTGGGGGAAAAAAAATTCTTTTCAAACTAAAACTTTGTAAACCAGCAGCAGATAAAGTAAAACAAGGCTAAGAGAATACAGGCCTGAATCACAGCAATTTTCTTAACTTTTTTAGTGCAAAAATTCAAAGCTAAAGCTAATGAACTCAGGACATCTGATGGCAGCCGCTGGGGAAGAGTCTCATGTTTAGGTGGTTAGGAAGGGAAGGTCATCGGTGCCTCCTGTGCGCTTCTGCTGTCCCTGGAGCTGATATTTTTAAGAAAATGAAGGTAACGTAGAATGCACCTCACTAAAAAGTACAGTGGGAGCAAGTACACCAGGATGGAGGTTCATGAACTATACACATGAACTACAGAGCACGGAAAATGGAGAAATGGCCATAATTCCAGTAGGGTCAGGAGAGCAAAAATAAATAATAGCACTATACTGGGGAACACAAAGCTCTCATGTCTAAACGCCTGAGCAAACGGAATGAGAACTCAAGGAGCTCTTGAGCAAACTTTAACTGACAGTTTTGCATCGCCGTTTGGATAGAAACTAGAGTTTTGAATGTTCCCCCAGTCATCAAACTCTTGTGATCAGAGGCACGCATGCCTTTTGTCCTTTAGGAGGACAGATCTTCCCTCTGGCACAACAGGTACCTGGAATAGCCCATAGAAATTCTGGATATAATTTAGGTTTCTTTGCTCTGCTCTTTACGAATACAATGCACTATTTATTTACTACCAGTTAAAACTGACCGTTTACTTTCAGCTTATTCCAGTGAAAATACTCAAACAAAGCCAATGGAAAAGCAAGTGGATTAACACTGATCAGGTGTTCAAAAGACAGGAACAATAATCTCATTTCTTGGATAAAAGTTTCCAAACAGACTAAAAAAATAAATCGAGTTTAAAATTACTATTCTGGTAAATCGTTTTAGCTAAAAATCAATCTTTAGTGGACTGCACCATAACAATTTAAACTAGACTGTTCTCCAGAATACCTTATGTGGGTATAGTGACATTTCTTTATTTACCAGTTTGGCTCTGTCTAGCCGTCCTCTCTGCACCTGAATTCTGATTCTGAAAGCACTGGAGGACTGTTAAAACACACCCACCCACCTTAACACTCTGAGAGGCCACTGAGAACGCCTCAGCAGCTGAAACACACGTCTTGCCAGCTTTCCCCATGACTGTGCTGCCATATTCCTACAACTAGAATAATTAATGCTGTTTTCCATTCATAATATGAAATATAAACAAGTTTCCTAGGGAAAGTTATTCAAGATGAAGATGTCTTGAGAACAAACATTAAGAAACAGGAAAAAAAATAAATACTATGACTACAAAATTTTCATTAAATTTAAAAGAAGAAAAATTACCTCTTAAAATCTGGTAAAGAAAAACTTTGACATGATCCGAGCTGAGTGGCTGAGGAGAGACGATAATCTTATGGAGGTCACTCTGCATCAATTCAGTGACAACATATCTTCAATTTATTAGTTAAGGCAAAAGCAGAAAGCCCAGCACATAATTTCTTGAAACACTTACTCTAACTCACAGGAATTTGAGCTCTTACAGGTCAGAGCTATCGAGTAAAAAAGAACAAAGCTTCTTCGGAGGTGAAGTCTCTAGACTCTTACAAGAATGAAAATAAAAAACAGGTTGTGAAAGAAAACAGATTACTCAATAAAGGAGTGTGTGCATTAAAGCAGTTGTTACAAAGGTGTTCCAAAGTCAAGTTACGGACTCAGAAAACAGGTATAATTCGAATATAATTAACGCATCTTGAAACCTTTACATTTTTCCTAAAGGTCAGAAAGCCACCAATCACAAACAAGTAAAGCAGCATCTTCACAGTGGACACACATCCGCATGGTTCAACCACACAAACTGGCAAGCGCAAGCCCGCGAGCTGTTATCAACAGTTATCAACAGCTCCTCCCAGGTCACTACACCACCAGCAGGGCGGACTTTTAAAAACACGTACACTCCTCTACACATGGCCCGTGCCCGCTCTTTTACCTTCTCAAGCATCACACACGCGTGCATACAAATCCCAGACTTAAAACCTCTACCAAGTTGTACCAGGAGAAGAAAAAGAAATAAACCCCAATGTTCTGTCTGGAGACAAAACTGAACACCGAACAGAAACCACTATTTCCCATGCTCAGCCGTGCAGAACACAGCCGCAGTCGTGCTCGCTGGTCATTGCACAAGGGCTTGAGGCAGAAGGAGCTGTACACGCTGCGGTTGTACGAGGGCAGGGTGCGGATTAGGAAGGGCACTGTGTTTATTCAGGAAGCACTACAAACGTAACGTTCCAAAAATGGAGAAATACGGAAGACACAAGCAGCGTATCTCGACCCACAAAATCAGTACCACAATGTGCATTTCCTGAAGATGGTTCTGCAATAAAACAGGCGGAAAAGTCATTTTGCAGATCCTCGGGACACCATGGCCACATGCTGCCCGGGAGTTGTACGGGGCTGTTAGTGACGGGCAGCTTTTACTGGGGCCAGCGATGAGGAGCCTGTCGAGAGGCAGAGGAGGTGCCTCTGCTGTCCTCTGCTTCATTCAGAACAACGCTGGTAAATTAAGTTTTGATTCTGGAGCTGTGGTTCAGAACAGAGTTTACAGCAAAACCACAGCACCTCAGCTTGTGAGAGGGACTGAACTTGCAATACAGAGAATTTCCAACTTTTACAACAAATAAGCTTGACAATTAAGAAATACCACTGCTTTAAAAGCTTCCTTTAGGCGTGTATTTGAAACAAAGATCTCTGATACTACACGTGGGGCTGAAGAAGGTATAACACGGTAGCTATATGTTAACTCCTACTTTACAGCAGGTGTCAAACGTCCCGCTGAGCCCCTGTGCTAAGCACTACGAGTCACACCAAGCCCTGCAACGTTCGAACCAGACAAAACCGCAGCAGAGCAGTGGTGCACGCTGCCAAGGTCATGCAAAAATCAAGGAGAGAGTTAGAAATAAAACTGCATCTCCTGGGCCCCAATCTGGCCTCTCCCTCGGTGCGCCAGGCTCACTTCAAGGTAAAGCAGGAGTCAGCTCTCAGCCTTCCAAACCCAGCAACTGCTCAGCTGTGGGAACCGGCCCGGCTGCCCTCCTCGACGGTGCCACTGAATGCTGGCGCGTGGACGGCTCTGATGGCCGCACCGCAAGACCGAGCCGGGTTTTGCTGTGCATGAGGAAGTCACACACCCCAGTTCTGCCTGTCCTCCGCATCTGCCCATGCACCAGCGCGGTAAGTCCGTGAACTCATCAACCTCGTCGTGGCATTTTTATGAGTGTGGTGTCCTGGCGCTTCCTCTGAAGGCAAAGCTAACTAGGTCAGTGCTGAGGGTTTGGTTTGGTTTTAAATCAGTTGGGTCAAGGCTCTTTATAACCAGCTCTCCTACATATTAAGTCTGAAATACAATAGCCAACCCTGATTCCAGTTATTTCTCTCTTGGATTAAGCAAGTCAGCCTCAGCACAAACTTCTACTTGTTCTTACCATTATCACCAATTCACCAGCACAGGTCAAGTGGCACTTAAAACAACCCGGAGAAAACTTCCATTTTCTTTCACCTCTACCTAACCGATGTTCTCCTCCCATCTGTTGCTCTGCAAACCCTATCCAGCCAAATCCCTGCCAGCCAAACAGTTCATCTGGCACCAGCACACCACTCAAAAATTAATTTTATAAATTAAATATTGCCAACTTTTTGACAAAGAAAAAGAAAAAAATAAAATTGAAGTCATGAAGAAAAAACACAAACCCTGCAGCACCATAATTTCTAGCCCTCTAGTTTTTCTTTTCCTTTTGCAAAGGCCCTCTTAAATATTTACACCAGCCTTTTAAAATTTGGTTTTTACCTTATGGCAGCAACAAATCTTTACATTTCATTTTTAATGTAAAATACTTTTTAAAATCCCAAAGCATTACTCGGCACTTTATTATGATAAGATTTTTGTTTTGCTACACCACAAATCCTCCTAAATCTCAATCCCGAGCATAATGTCTCCCAGATGTCTCAACTAGTTGCCATGCCAACTAAAGTAGCTTAAATTAAATGAGGGCCTGAAATGGCACCTGCACCACTCCAGGTCTGTTGCGCATTAAATAAAGCTCTCTTGACAGGGGCTCAGAGGTGCCATTAACTTGAACAGCAGCGATCTGATTATTGTCTCTGGATAATTTAATGAGGGGCTCTAAACAAGAGCGAAAGCAGCACTTGCTGGATGTTCCTGCCTTTTACAAACGGGCAGCTTCTTAACCAGCTGGTACCCAAGCAGGTCCTCGACTTTTCTCCGGCCGGTACTAGTAATGTTTAGCCCAAACAAGCCCCCAAACCCCCAGGGGATTTCAATCAACCACTCAAACAGGTATCTGCACTTTTTAAGTTGAACCATAAAATATGCTGGCTAGGAGGTGGTCACCGGAGCTGTAACACGCGCTAAGCTGAACATCACTTGCAGACAGAAATTGCTACTGACAGCAGTAATTAGTTAAGTAGCTGTATAAAATTAGAACTACAAATGTACCAATTTGCTTCAGAATAATTATCAAGGCAAATGCACGGCACAAAAGAACTTCACTTACTCTGCTGACTGCCGAGTTGGTCAATTTTACAAAGTGACAGGGAAATTTTAAAGAGGAATAAAGTACACTCTGTGATGTGGTATCCTGGTAATGACCTGGATCCTGCTTTATCAGGGCTCTGCATATCTCAGAACTCAGTTCTACCGGCTGTTTTTCCGGGAAGAGGTCAGCAGTCTGTGAACAAGGTCTGGGGTAGATGGATTAGCTGGATGCTAACTGCACTGGAAGTGTCCATCTGCATGATATGGCAAGAAACATGTTTTTTAAAACAAAATGTATCTATTTCAGCATTTGCTATAAAATTGGGACAAGTGGTTTGCTCCCATTTTAGTAAACTTCAGTTATACTTGGTTTTACCTGAGGATTATATCAAGCTTAGCTTGTGATGCCACCTCTGTTCTCTTTTCTGACTTTATAGCTTTCTAACAGAACTATTTCTGTAATATACTCGTTTTGCATCATGTCTGGCATATCACACCTGCACGGCTGCGTATAGGCTTGTTGTGACGTGTTTTTGTGGCCTTTCGATATACTTTCACTGTAAGGAGGGACTGTTAATTAGTGCCACCCTGCACAGCCAGCCCTGTCTAATTAAACACCTTCTGCACCAGCTTGTGTAGTGCCCAGGTATACTTTTGCCTAATTTAAGGCCGAATTTAGGGGATGGGAATATACCTGCACCTAAGCAGAGCCAATGCCAAGAGCTACATTTTCAGTTCCAGGCAATATTATCCAACTACATTCTGCAAATCCTGGAATAAAGGTATTACCACCTTTCTGAGGAATAAAGCAAAATTTTAACCCAAGGCAAAAGCCCCTCGTGTTACAGACTGAACAGAGCTGTTCTGGCAGACAGCTCATTCCAGCAGACATCTAGGACTCTCTCACAGAGTGTCTGGTTTGACAACGGCACTCCTCATGCATCCAAGCTGCAGTTCGGCCTGATCCAACAATATAAACTGTTGTGTGACCAGCTGCAAATTGGCAACCTGTAGTCTTCCACGGAGTTTACTAACCCTCCTAATCCCTGAGGTCTCTGTTCAATCTGCGTGTTGGTGCAGAGGAACTTGCTGTGACGATTTCAGAGGGAATGAGGGAAATTTTACACAAGGAAACCCTTTCTAAGGATACTGAGAACGAACAGGAAGCCTGAGCGTACGCTGCTTGATGCTCCAACAGTTTTGTCGTTGTCCCTTTCACTGCCTGGAGAAGCCAGCTCTTACCTTGTCCCCATCCACCCTACTCCTCCCTGAACAGATGGGAGATTTACTCAGTAACGTGCCAGAAAACAGTTCTCTCACCTCTTAGTAAGACTGATGGGAAGGATTGCTGCACACCTTTGCGTTTACTAGTATTAAAATCTTCCCAGGTCAGTACATGAGACTTTCAAAAGTTGTGTCTTTTCAGCTGCTTTTAGTATTCACTTTAATGGAGAAAGTTTTCAAAAGATTACTGTAGAAACTTAGGATAGTTCTTAGAAGAGAAGGCCTGCGTATCTCTGCTTGCAGAATTCAGTATTGCAATCGACGGCAGATTTTGTAAATCTAAACTGCTGAAATGGCCACTGGAAGAAAGAGAGCTATAAATTAGTTCACTGAACAATTAACAGATACAGGTTCTTGTAATGAAATGCTTTTTAGATGCTTTAGCAAAATGTGTGAGTCACTATTTACCTTTATTACTGGTATGTTTTAAAGCCAGGTCGGTCCACCTAGGAACACAGCGTCCACAGAACCCAAACACCATCCAAGCTGGTGTGTCAGGGATATACTTCTGTTCCACCAAGGTAAGGTGATGATTGCAGGGATAAGCCTTGACCTTCAGCTTAATGACGAACATTTAGAAACTAAAATTCACTAACAATCTCTTTTTAATTTATTTTCTCATGACAGATATATAGAATAATGTATTGCCCATTATCTATTCATATCTGCACTAGGTGATATTGGCAAAACCATCAATACTCCTGTAAGATGTTAAATGCTCACAAAGATTTTCAATCTAAAAACTCATTATACATGCAAATTATATCTCAAAGTTTGCAAAGAATTTACATGCTAAATCAAAAATCTAGATTAAAATTCCTTTATTAATTGCCAGTTTCCTATGAAATCTTTTAATTTCTGATAAAAAAATTAAGTCAGTTTTATCACGTGTTCTCTTTACAAAATATACTTTGCAATTCTTGCTAGTATATTTAAGACATTGAATAATTGAAACTGACTGCCAGCTCACTTGCAACACATCATTCATGTAATGTAAGTCATTCTTTTACTTTTCTTTCTTTCCCCAAGAAGAGCACTGCAACTCCTTAGAAAGAATAAAGGAAATCAAGCAATGCCAACTCAATCCCTTTACACTTCTATCACTGATCAATAAATCTTATTGTAAAAACGGAACAGCACTGTGATACCTTTAGGAACTAAACTAGTAGATCAGTAAAAGAAGTTTATACAACTACATCCCCCAAATATAGAAAATAGTTACCTGATCTTCTTACACTGAATCTGAAATAAGTCATCCTTGTATTACGGTAAGCAGAAGCACATGCAATTAAAAATGGCATGTAAAGTAAAACACCTACTCGCTCCTTCTTCTAATGAATTTAAGGGTCGTAAGTGCACTCGCTGCAATTATTTCAAAAGAAAAAGAAGACTACACAAAGCAAATAGTCTTCTCGTACCAATGACAGAGTTAAGAAATTCAAACAAATTTCTAAAGAGACAGCCCTATAAAATACTACTTGGAATGACTTAAAGTCAGTTAACCATGAAGGAAACAAACATTTCTAGTTTTATATTCAAAACTTGGCAGTAGCTAAGCTCATAAAAATAAGCTTATCCCATTTAAATATTCTTGCTTGTACAATTACACAGAAGGAGTAATCCTTAACCTAGATCTGATTTCTAACTCATATGACTTGTTATAAAACGAGGGCATTGAACTAGTGCAAATAACCAAAATCCAGTTTTCGAAGACAACTCGTATGAAGGAGACATGTGAAAGACAACTTCACATCAAAGATATATCAAAGCAAAATTAAAGAGCTTTATCTAACAAAAAAAGCCCTGGTGTAATACAGCAATATTTTCAACCACTGAACTTGTTTATCAGTCAGCAAACCATGCAGTATTTTGGTTAAAATCACCGGGTTTCACACACACCTACTTTCTTCACCAATCAATTCAAGATATTATAAATAGATCTAACCATACTGCACAAAGTTCAGTTTATCTAAAAATAAAGAATTACAATTTTCTGCCATTTAATTGTCTTTTAAAGTGGGTCATACAGAAAAGCAGCAAGGGCTCATCAGTAATCAACACCCATCCTTCCAAAGTCCAACCAGGAGAGCGGGCTGATGGACTCAAGCCTCAGGCAGCCCCACTGAAGACTGACACCAACATAGCAAAGCTACTTGCAGGATGAGCAGAACAGATGATGTGGACTTCTGCGGGACAGGGCACTCGCTTTTTTTAAACCCAACTATGAGTATGCAATCAGGTAACAGAAAAAGCTCTTAGGTCCCAATTACGATTGTATAAAAACTGTGTAATTTTAGAAAATAAACCCAAACCCTCATTCATAACACTTTATATATGCTCCTGAATGTATACTCGTACATTTTCAGAAGAAAATTGATTGGCAGGTGTCTTACATAAGCTTATAACAGACACGCCATTGTGTCCTCTCTGACTAACGAGGAGATTCTGGTAACAATTTTGGTTTTGGGAAACAGTTTTTATTTGCACCATTTGGTTGTGAATTATAAATTCGAACGGCTGCAATCAGAGCTGTAAAAGGAGCCGCAGTGCAGCGAAATGACACATAACGGACTATCCGTGATTCAAGTGTTCGCCTTCAGCAAGTCAGCAGCGAGTCTAATTTTTGGTGTTTCCTTTTGGGGTTCTCCACAGGAAACAAGAAGTCTATTAGCTGACCTTAGCTGTACGGCAGAGCCCGGTACTGGAATGCTAATTTGATAATGGAAATGTCAATGTGCCAGGATATCTGATTATCTGCTCTCTAAACCGGCACTTTTACTGAAGTCTACAACAGATATTCTGTTACTAACAGCACATTGTAAAACTATCTTAACAGTTCATAAAAATCCACAAATAACCTTAAAACTGTTATGGGCAGGAGTCTGCTGAAGAGCTTTTTCCTACACACATAAAAACTAAATTATAAACAAACCACCTCATCCAGTGCTAATTATCCAGTTCATTTTTATTAGCTAAAAACTTCTGAAAAATAGGATCTTTGCATGTTAAATATTTAAAATAGCATAAAGAAGCAAACAGACAGGGGGATTAATCTAGGCAGACAATCTTTACTATGATTCCTGGTCTGTAGCTCGTAAAGTGTCTGCAAAGAACAGAATTACCCCCGTTTAAAATAACTGTTTGTTCTAAATCTCACAATATTTCTAGATACTTTCAGTACCATGAAAATCTGTCCTTAACTCATTACTCAGAGTAATTTCTAGCAATTTAAAAACTAGAATAAGTACTAAAACAACCTGCTTTGAGTCCCAGAACTTCTCTTTCAACTAGTGAGGAAGAGCCTCCCTAGCTCAATGACTTTCTTCTCAGTGTTTAAGAATGCAGAAACCCTCAACCCCAAAACCAAAGTTTGAAAAATGGAAAAACCAAACACGACATTCTCCTGTGAACTCACATGTACTAAAACTCAATTTTGTAACACCTTTGCCCACAGGCAGAATCTACCTTTGTCTCGGTGACATGTTAAGCAGCACGTACGTCTGTGTGAAATCTGTTTTCTTGATCAAGACAGAGGCTGAACAAGGAAAGCCACAACCTAACTAGTCTGCTGAAGCATCCCTGAGAAGTCACAGTGTCAAAGCATGTGACCAGAGCACTCTCAAAAATGCCAGAAAGTGGTTTAAGGTAATAACTGAGAGGAAGTGAATTACTGGACATAGTTTTCAAAAAGCATTTTGGGGAAGGCACCATTAGTAGCAGCAGAATCTGTTGGTAAATAGCACAATGTCCTGCATTTACTGGCTCTTCCACATTCAAAGCTTCAAGGTCAATCCTGCACCATTTCACCTCCAGTATTGACAATAATTCAGAGTTCTCGATAGTACAGATTCACGCCTTCAGATAAAACTGCTCAGAGAGAGGCTCAAGGTTCTTGTAGTTCCATTGCACACTTTCCACCAACTATGTGCAGTTTCTAAGCTGATGAGAATTACACCTACCTCAATTGAGATGCTCTATTTTATAGTTAGGATACATTTCTTCAAAATAGTCAATGTGTGGAGGCTGGAGTATGTCGAGGGCAGAGAGTACCTAGGAAACACCACACAAGATCAGGACCTGGCCCAGTCAAACAGACAAAGCCCTTTCAAACAGACAGTCAGATCGCACTTTTCTTACAGAGCTTTATTCGATCCCACCCTGACAGACCAGTACTCTGTCTCACTAGATCTGTGAATTTAATAGCCCACCAAGTCAAACATTCCGTACCCTTAGTGTATTTTTATTTTTTTAATTCAAGAAACTTTTTTCAGCTGCTTAAATACTAGCTTAAAGGCATAAATTTATCCACCCGGTAAAAACTGGTTTATTTCAAAAACATGTATAACCACAAAATATTTGAAAGAAGTAATTCTAGAAAAAGATATAACACTTTGTTCTGCCTTTCATCAATAAGAGTTTTGTGATACGCTGCTTCCACACAGGAATTACAAAACCCAAAGCTGTTCACATTCTGAATCAGCAGCTCAGCTCTCTGCAAAGCAAAAAGGTAGAAAAGCAGCAGCACAGAATTTCACGGGAAAAATACCACCTTGGTGTAGGCTCTTCAATCCCATCCTAGGAATATCTACAACACTTAGGTTAAGTACACAAACTTCAGGGGTTATCAGGCTCAGCTTCTGCCTGCTTGTGAAGACGCTTTAATTTTATAGTCCTCAGTAAAACCTTCTCCACAATGAAGACCCTGGTGAGGGGCAGTTTAAGGTACCAGTTCAGAAGAAATCTTGTCCCAGAATCCACCTCCCAAGGACTGGTGATAGTGGTCGGGGGACTCCGCAATCTGGTACAAGCTCACAAGGCAGCCTCCCTAACACCAGCACTTAGCTGAACCCAGTGCTTAACCACAAGTAACATCTTCCTTGGAACACAATACCCTCAGATAAAAAAAGGTAAACTTTAGAACAGGAGAAAAAGCAGTGAAATAAAGTTCTGAAACAAATACCCACTTCCTGATGCCATCCCATTGGGAGAAAAGAGCACTCACACCACGCTCATTACTGCGCATCGGGGTCTGAGGTTACCGCAGCCACAGCTGCACTAGTGGATCAGCTCCTGTAAGCACTTTCAAATTCACTTCTGACATAACTGCATGGGTCAATTCAAGAAATTTTTTAATTGCTTTAACCTAACCCAGCTGATTTTACCCAAAGCTGATTTGGGAGTGCTTGCGCAACCACTCTGCTAGAAGAACTGAGAGCAACGAACTCCAGCAGACGGGAGAGAAAGGAGCAGTAAGAATTCGCTCGGAAGCGAAAGCATCTCCAGCTGGTGTAGCTTTGGGCACACTGACATTTACCTAACCCTAAAATAAGATGAGGTGCAAGTGTATTGCCTGTCTATCTGCAAACTTCTTGGAAGAGAAATTCTGAATATCTTACATTCTTAATAATAAATTCATTTTTTCTAGTGTTTGCAACAGTACTGAGTTTCCAAGAAATCTGATAACCGTAAAATTAGAGAGCTTTTAAAGCATTTTAGATATTCTGTAACTCAAAAGAAAAAAAATATTTCCATTATAGATAGCTTGACTTTACAATTAGGCTTTATCAAAGACTTCAAAATTACTTTGAATTTACTTACATTGTCATGCTTAAAAAAACACAACATCTTCAACTCCCGGAAGACCCTTTTACAAGAGACCAAATTTTGGAAGACGTTGGGCATCTTTTTGAGTGCAACTCTCTTTCCATCTCGTGGATCTGTTACTGACCTACAGAATAAAAGATTTAGAACATCACATACTACTGTTAGACAATTTTTCTAAATCAGAAAAGAGTATTTTATAGTTCTCATAATTCTCAACTTAGATGGAGAGTCAAAATAATGTGAAGACACTTCCAGGGAAAAAAGTATTCAGCAAAGGGCAGTGTGCACTGTACTGCAGAGTCGGTAACAAATGGAGTGGATCACTCCTTGCTGAGGGTACGTACACACGCACCCGGGCACCTGCACACCAGTGCGTATGCTGCCCGTACACTGCAGCTCAAAGCTGGACCAACACCTTGAGCTGAGGAGCGGACGTGACAATAAACATCTCCTTCACCTTCCAAAAAAAGACCTTGTCAAGAGTAAAACATTTTCTCAGTTACACGGATTTGATTTTCTTGGGTCTACTGCTTTTTTCTTCTCTTCTAAGAGGGCAAAAAATTTAATAATCCCATTCTGACAGAACACTGGCAAGTGTGAGACTGTTACTTGATCTTTCACTTAAATCGCTTTACATTGGGAGAAGGAACAGCACGTGGCAACCAAGTTTCCATAAACATTAAACTGCGTGATACCTGCATCTCCCCCATACAGCTTACGGGGTGCAAGTATAGAAGTTCAGAAATTATAAGGTGCTTCGAACATGGCAAGTAATTAGATTCTGAAAATAGAATTTTATAATGAGAACCATAAAACTAGAGCAAGGAGATTCTGGTGCCTCAATTCCCAATCACCGTGTTTAAGGTGAAGTTCCTCAATCCTTGCTACAAATCAGAGTTTCGAGACCTTCATTTTTTACTGCGTATTTTTACTGGGATGACCAAAATAACTTTCTTCTCAGTGCAACAGGATAAGAATCTACATCCAGCTATGCTCCACGATGACTACATTTGTCCTTAAAAATTTGCTGGCTTTTCTATCCATCACGAGACTCTCCTACAGACAACACAGAGAGCTTTTTCTTTTATCTCGGGTCCATTTTATTTTAAGTATCTAAACAAAAGATTTGGAATGGGGTAATAAAACATCTGCCTTATCTCCAAGTACTACATCTGACTTCAAAACACAAAACCATTCAATCAATCCAAAAAGTCAGAATTAGCCCCTGATACTAGTGGTTGAGAGTCAGAGGAGAACTGTCCCAGCCCACCCATCTAGAACACTTGTTAATGGCCACTGTATATTTTAAATATTTT
>NW_010405426.1:11993-31653 GCF_000710305.1 Buceros rhinoceros silvestris | reverse complement strand
AGATTGGCCGTGGTTTTTTTAAATTTTTAAAAAAAGGGGGGGGGGGGGGGACTTGGGAAACTCGATACTAGACTATTTCTATGGTGGGAAACTGAGCTGAAAAGAATCTGAAGAGTTCTTCTAATTCACAGTATGTTTCCTATTTTCTCCAGGACCTTTGCCTCTTGCCTCTAGCCTAATCTGGAAAGAAAGGGAATGAAAACTGGGAGAGCTACAGAAAATCCACTGTTAATACAACTCACCGCTCGCCATTGGCCAGAGTGAAACGTCCCCCCTCACACCACATAGTGACTTCATTCACAGAGGACGGTTATCCTCAATGAGTCTATTGGCAAAACAAGGTGCTATTCATCAGGAGTAGGGACTTCTCAGGCTGGCCCGTGGCTTTGGGATCACAGCAGAGGCAGATTCTGAATGACACACAGCAGGGCCAGTACCAGGCAGTGGCTCACAAATTCATATAAATTTGATCCCAGCATGAGCTGAGAGCTCCCACTGCTCACAAGGTCAAGCACCACTGATCAGCTAATTAGTGGTATTCTCTCCTCATGAGACAGTGTTTCCAGCCCTCACCAAGTTCTTACCACCTTTAAAAACGTAAACTAAAAAATAAAACCACCCCCCAACAAAATCAAATCCTCCAAGCCACCAACATTCTAACCTGTAAAAGAAAACTTAAAAGCTGCTGAATCTGGAAATCAAATAGAAATATTCTTGCTATAACAACAAAGTTGTCAAGTTTTATTCACAAAAATCCTCAGTGCTTACGGTGCAGATGCTACTGAACTACCATTGTTCCTGCTGGAGTTGTGACACCGCTGCTGACCCCACACACACACCACTGCTACCCAGAGGATGTCCACAGCTATGGCAGAAATTCCACTAGCGGATCGCAATGACGGTACACTGAAGAACACGCGAAGCGAGACCTGAGATCTTTGACCACATGCGATTTCCTCCCAAATGACTCGTAATACCTAGGCAGACCACAAGCACCTTCCTCAGCTGCGTTATATGCAACAGTACAGTTAAAACAAGAGTTCAATAGCTACCTTGGCTATGAAAAATATTCAATTTAAAACCTTCAAAATGTCCTTTATGCTACATTATAACATATTTAGAGCACGCTTTACAATTCTTTATCAATAAGGTGAAGAAAATAAAATACCTGTTTTGTTTTCTAACTTTTCCTTAGAAACACATCTAAAAATCTAACTACAACAAAAGAATTTTCTTTAAATAGACACAATTGCTATTTGACACTGTAAACAAATTAATTCTCAAAAACTAATCCAGTTTGTTTAAGACAGAGTAAACAATGCTTAAAATCCAGAGAGCTTATTTGAGAGAGTTCACATCTACTTCTATGATTTCTGTTATCTGTAATAAGCGTGGTAAACATACATAACTGTCTCTAAAGAAAGACTAAAAAGTCTCCATTGACCATGTCCGGGGGTTGTACAACACAAGAAGTGGGCAGAGTAAAAAACAACGGCAATCTGCCTGTCTGATTACTTCGCTGCAGAAATTAGCTGCAGCTTCACAGATTTAATGGGGGTTTTTTGTTTGCTTTTCACCTCAAATTACATAAGCTGAAGGGAACCTGCAAGGGGCAGACCTAAAGCAATCAGAACTCACAAACAACAACTTGTTTGAAGACAGACATGTAAACAAGTAATCCATGAGTGATAACCTGTCACCTGGAACTTGGGCACCACCCTGACAGCTTACAGCAAGAGGAAGGCGGTTCCCAGAAAACCAGCTGGCGAGCTCCCGGGTTGGAAGCACTCTCCTCCTTGTTCTGCGGAGCGTAAGCTTTACGAGCTCGCAGGCTTTTTGAGCTCCTAGTCGTATATTTAGGCTGTATCTATAGCAATCAGCTTCCAAACTTGAGTACTACCCCAGAGAAAGACACCATTCAGATTAGTCACAGAAGAATAACTCATTTTGTAAAAGTTAACAAGGAAATAACCCAACGTACCAGAATCAGCTTTGAAACTTTAGGTACTTTTGACAAATTAAAATTTCATAACCAGGTCAGATATGCAATACAATTCACATATCTACATGAAACGGACACAAGAAATTGAAAAACTGCTTGAACAACATGCAGCCAAGCAATCCAAACAGCCTTATAAAAAAACCAGCAAGAATAGTCTGCCTTTGCTTTTGGGCTCAAGCACTAATAAGAACCAAAAGACCTTAACAAAACCTGTTGCAGAAAATTCGGCTCTGCTGGATTGATAAAGTAGGTGCTCGAACCCCCTCTGCTCTTCAGGTGTTTCCTTATCACCAGTGTCCTGAAGGCTGTTTGGACGAAATGCACCGTGGATCTGAGCGCAGGGATAAAAAGCAGACCCGCTGCACCGCGCACGGAGGATTCTTAGCCATTTTCAGGACTCGCTGGTGCAGCACCAACAACACAGCACTCAGTCTGAGGAAGGCGACGGAGTCATTTCTGAAACTCAAGCCATCAGCAGACAGGATGAAACCGATCTGCTGGAAGAGGAATAAATACCAAAACAAGTTTCTACTCGTCTGCTGGTTCATCTCTGATTGAGCAAGGGGGAACCATCTGCTTGGGACCTGAGGATTTGGATACCGGTTCTCCCCACCGTGGACTTCTCAGCAGTGGCATGTTTTAGTAGCAGTAACCCACCTTTGGGAAACTATACTCAACATCTTTTGAAGCTGTTTTTAATAGCCACCTTTTAGGAAGTTTCTAAACGGAAATGTTTATCTGCATCTTCTCAGATCTTCTAAACATAAATATTATTCCAGCAATTCACAAGAAAAATGCTCCAACATATATTATTAGATGGACCATAATACTCATGGTTTTGAAGTTGCATTGTGTCTTGTTTAAGGTAAACCTCACAAAGTAGCATTTCTTAGTATTATTCATGTGAAGACCAGTCAAGCTGGTAGCTGGTAACAATAAACTCTGATGAATGTGAATGGAAGTGCGGTCATTTCACGCCGTGTTGAGTTTGTTCTCTCTGAACTCGGGGTAGCAGCTGCTTTGGTTCAGCACAAACAGTACCAGAGCGCGGAGATAAGCGCTGGAGCCTGTTACAGAGGAATGCTTTCATTTCTTTGTGCAGAAAGGCCGGCCGGGCCGAGCTCTGCTGGTTCTGCGCGCAGGGTGATCCAACTGGATCAGCTAATGGCTCTTGGCTGTACAGACAGCGGCGGCTCTGACGGCAGCTTCCGCCAGCTCCGGTGAAGCTGACCCTGTCCAAAACGGCTCTGTTGTAATGACCGGTTACTTGTCAAAGTAAACTCCTCATAAATTATTTAAATATTACGTATATTGTGCTTTTAACGCATATACTAAACAAACACCTGATTTTTAACACACCCAATCTATCTACATGATCCAATCCAATAAAATGAAATTTAAAGTAAAAACTGCTATTTTCATTTTACTAGCCTAAAAGTCAAATTATTAAAATCTACAGCCTACCCTCAGATAGTGCCACGCCTCCACACAAAACTACTAGAAGACCTCAAAAGGTGTCCTTTTAATTGAATTATTGATTAAAAAAGTCACCCCCACTTCTAACAAAATATTAAAATAGAACAGAATTCAGATTTAGAATAGTAACTTGAAACATTTTCAGCCAAAATCAGAAATTCAATACGCTGTTTTAAAAGAACAGAATTACTCCTCTCACACTGTCCAGAATTAGGGAAATGTTACAATACACGATAGCAATAAATCGAAGGTTACTGCACTCCTTGATTTTCAACTACGCTGCCTCTGTATTGTGCCTGCGATGATTTTTCAAGCAACAACTGTTTAAAGAAAGCAGCCTGACCTCATCACCTAAATCAACCGGCATCTACGTGTTGAAGGCACAGCCACAGGCACACATTCTACTTCTTCCAGCTCCAAGAGGTGTGTTAGCAGCAGCAGGGAGGCGATACGGGTCAAAACGGTGAAAATACTACATTCAAAGTTAAAAATCCAAATCCAAGACACAAACTGAGAGTAAGTCATCTCTGGAGATCCAATAGACAAGTGAAAAACAGCAAGTTTGAAGTGGAGGTGATTGTAAAAAGATACTCAAACCAGGATTTTTTACGGATTTGAAACACTCACTTTTTTCAGCTGTACTGCTACAAAGTGATGAACAAACACAAAACCCAACAGTCGGCTTTTCCAAAAACTAGTTCAGATTGAAAATAAATTTTTGAATGTGAACGTTGACCATCTGCAGTCCAGCAAGTTTATACCTGTTCTGCAGAAAGTCACAAGGCAGTTTAGAGTTGCCCAAACTGAAGTTCTCATAAATCAATCTTAATTATACACGCTCAGTAATACAAACCGCAAAACTTTTTTTTTCCCCCATTGGTATTAAGCTTATACTTTGTCTAACCTCCTTCCTAATTCCTTTATCAAAAAAAACCCCAGAAAACCAAACCCAAACCAAACCAACCAACCACATTATCTTAGAAAGATTATATGGATATGAAAGTAGTTGCTGAATGCCTAAAAATCTTTTCAGCTTCTAACCCCAAAATATGAAATGGGTGTCTACCTCCTTCTCCCTGACTGAAGGTATACACTTAAAATTTTCGAGTACTGATTCCCCACCTCTCCTTTGCTGAGCCTCACTTGAGAGAACTGACAGCGCTTTGTATCTCATAGTCCCACAGCTCTCCAGGGCAGTATCCACTTATCTCGGAATACTAAATTCTGTTAAGCCAGAACATCATCAGGCAATGATACCAGTGAACATCAGTGCCCTGGTAATTCTCACACTCCTCCCATGGATGGAGTTGTCTCCAGCCTCATTAGTGAGAGAGAAAGACTTGATAAAACGATCACTCCTTAATCAGGTAATACAAAACTCTGATTTACATCAATAGCTACCACTGATTTATTGATGCCCAGTTTTGCTCCTTACAGGACCCATTTAAAAAACAGGAAGAGCTAAAGGTACTGCAGAACTGTTAAACCTCATCACACCTGGGGGAGCAAGGCCTGGTTTGTCTGCTCTCTGTTTTTTCAAATGCTTCCACACAACGGAAATTGGTTTAGGTTTTTTTAGGACAGGCTTTTCCTCATGCTCTGTTGCAGTCTCTGATAAAGGAATGAGTTAAATGGGGCTGCTGTAGCACATGCATTTGAGGCCGGTTTCTTTTCTCCTTTAAATTACCCACTTCTCCAAACAAGTAATATCCAGCTTGAAAGCAATTCCTCTCCTCTTTCCCCAGTAGCTGCCACAGTTTCACACTGCTCCTCACCCCCTTGCCTTGCCTTGTGAGCTTTCCACCACTCACTGGCAATTTCACTTCAAGGGACAGCACAAAACTAACAATCAAAGTTAGGAAGATCAGAAATGTCAGGACTGCATTCCAAAGAACAAAAAAAGGAAAGAAAGAAAGGAGGGAAAGAAGTCTTTCTGAAAAACTGGTATTTACAGCACCCAGTAAAGATGCTGGAAACGTTGCTTTGTGCTTGTGTATAGTACCTGCTTTGATACCAGTAAAATCATTATTTATAGCAATATGCTATCAGGTCACACATGCCCAAGAGAAACTAGAAAAGCAGGAAAATCTCCTAGGAGCTAATTGAGAGAACAACTAGAAAGGCAGCTTTACTTACTGCTGTTCTCAGAAGAACACATTTCAATTCCCTCCTCTGCTTTGTTAGGATATTACACCCTAGGTGACTCTAGCAGTGAAGTGAGCAGCAGGCAGGGGATCTATCCACCGCGCAGCACACGGGCAACGGGGGGCTCTTTCAAGCTACTACTGAAGTCTGCAAAGGTTTCACTTATTGAGCATCAACTGTAGCTGGGGATAAAGAGATAAGAGACCAAGATTTAAACCAAAAATAATTTAGCAAAAAATTACATATGGAGATGGGGCAAAAAATAAGTTGATAAAATAAAACTGGGAGGAGAATATCAAGGAATATCTAGCTTGGCTTTAATGATGCCTTGAAGATTTACGTGATTCCAGATGTTTCTGAGAGAACACCCAATCATTTAAGATTCTTTATTATGCTGTACAAACCACGGCAAAAAGCGACTTTCATGACTATTAAACCAAGTCAAACGTTCTGCTTTCGCAGCAATTACAAGTGTCTCAGTACAATTAACTTGTGCTCACAGGAGCAGCTGGTTCTGTCAGAGGAGCCGCTACGTGTTCATTGATACAAGCAGGGTCACCACCTCCTCCCTCTGCTTGCGGCTGTAACAGCAGCCGGTTGTCCCCCCTTCTCACTCACACTTTACCTACGCAGTAACGGTAGGGTAGCAGGCTGTAAAAATTACCAAACAAGACGTGTGGTAAAAATCAGAAAAGTTTATCGGCAGATGCTCTCCTGTGACCTTACTGGGTTTTCATTACTTTGGAGGACTATGAAAAAGCAAAGAAAACATTTCTATTAATTTCCACTTTAACTGACTTCATGATTCAGCCACTTAAAAAACGGTGACCAACTGCAACAGCTGTTTGTTGTAGCCATATCACCTACTGGTACAGGTCACACCAAGACTACTGTAGCCAAAATCTTTCAGGAGTTTTTTCCTCTCTTCTTGATTTATTACTGTATTTGATAACATGCTCTTATTTTGAACCATTTGTTTCCTCTGTAACAGCAGCTTGGTCAGTTCCCTCTGTTTTATAAACAAGACAGAAATGATCACTCTAGTCAAAAATCGGGAAAATAAATACAAACATGGAAGTAAAGAGGTTAAGAGACAGGTAAACAAGACAATTTGTCTTATTTCAGACCTAGACTCTTGTTTAAAAAAGAATAAAAATCAAATACACGTTTGAATGCATAGCATGAGACTGAAATGAAATACTGCCTTGAATAATCCTCTTGAAATACTGCCCATTTTCTTCCGACACCAAATTTTTGCAAAATCCTTCATCAAATCTTCAGTCAAGTTGAAAGCTAAATTTTCTACGTCCTACCAGAATGTAGTATTATACACATTCTGCACTAAAGGCTGCCAGCCACTTACAGTCCCTCTGGTTTAATCCTTCCATACCACGTCCTGCATTCGCTAATAAATCTAAACCTGCCCATTGTGCAGCAAGAACAACTCTGGTTTTTGTTTTATTTTTAATTGAAAAGGTATCCAACCTACCAGAACCCTGACTTCTCTACGGCAGTCACTCAGCACTGTGTCGCTAACAGCCGAGCTGCCTCACCTGCTGCAGGTAACGTTTTTCACCAGAAAACCAGCCCTCCTGTTTCACCAGAACAAACCAGCGTGAAGAAGCAGACAAGCCTTCAGGCACGCTTGCTCGGCCTGTGTCACCAAACCACCACGGATACGACAGGACTACCCCAAGGGAAAGACTTTTATCCTTTCAACAGACAAGCTAGATAAGGACGTACTTGTCTGAGCGATTTACTGCCAGCGTGATTTCACACTACGCAAGCTGCTGCAGGAGGAGGGGGTCCTGCTCCCTCCCGCTGCTGCTTCATGCCTCCTGCCAGGCTGGCGATGGCCAAGGGCTGCCCGCGAGGTGAGCCCCGCACAGCCGGCCGCTGCACACAGACTCGGCGACAAACCTGCGGCGAGCGCAATGAAGCCATCGCAAAGCCCCTGATCCCGAGGTGTGACAGAGGGGACGCTGTGCGAGCACATGGCAGGGCCAAAGAGCAAGACGGTGCCAGTTTTTGGTAGCAGACCACGATTACACCAGATTAGCTACAGCAGGAAGCCAGGCCCTCGGTCACGCTGGGAGCTGCGGGCAGAGCCAGAAACGGGGATTGCATCTCCTGAACTGCAGCCGAGTGCCCTCTGCAGAAAGGCCGTTCTTCTACCCACCGGGAAACTTTTTTGGTTTGCTGATTATACATAAATATAAGAAGACATAAATACTTCTATTAAGAACTACATCAAAAGTTTTTAAAGGGGTCTCACATAAAACATATCAAGAAAAAAGATACTGCACAAAAGCTGCAGCTTCTATTGCCATTGCAGGCTAATCACTCCAGAAACAACAAAACCTTCAAGAGTGATAGAAGTACAGAAAGGATTAGTGATACAACCCAGACCTCTAGTTAAAATGTTTTCAAAGACAATTCTTATCTCAAAGAACCCTTGCAGGCATTTTGCCTTTTCAATTACGCATTATAAGTCTTTAACAACTCCACCATGCTGATGGCAAATTTTCAAGGTGGAGACTATGCCAACAGCAACTTTCCCTCTCTCCAAATCCAGGTCAACGCATACACATTGTTCGATAGTTTCATCTGGTAGAAAAACAAGTTTGTGACTGCTCCATGGCAATTATTACACAGAAACAAGATAATGAAAGAATGTTCTCGGGGCAGTGTGGGAAACTGCTGATGGAGATTGTTCCGAGAGGGAAGTGAACCTTCCCTTATGCTTATAGAGAATACCTATAAATTTTCATCAGGACTTATCAGTGGGCGGGGACTTAATAGGATTACTTCCCAAGTTTTTCTTATTAGTCAGTGAACATTTTTCTTCAGTTGCTTGAGTCTTAATCATGCAGACTTCTTTCCAAAAGCCTTACTCTGAGATGTGTAACAAACTCGTCCCACAAGCATTTCAGCTGCTCACTCAAGCATAGTTGATATACCACTTTTAAGCAAACAACGCAGCTCATGTTCAAGGGCATGGGATACCCAACATAACACTTTTTCAGTAAAATCACATTTGGCATATCTCAAAATATATTTGAGCATGGGATGAAATAAAAAATCCTTGAGAAAAGTTCACAAGACTGAATGATTCCCAAGACTGAAATGAAATGGCAGGGAGGGAGCGTGCAGTTAGCAAATCACTTATCTGGGGCACATTCGACTGGGTACATAAAGTTTACAGACACGAACAGGCCATCACATCCAGCATAGCTGTTCTCTGTAGAATTACTGACCAGCAAAAAGCCCTACCAAAACATGGCAAAACCAACCAACACCATTTAACGGACTATTAGGTAGCAGAGGGGTGAGGTGAGGAAAGCATGTGCATAAGAAAATAAAACTAAATATATATATATGTGCACATTTAACAACAGATTTCTTACTGAATAAAGAGAAAATTTATATACATATACTGAGTTTTTAAACAAAATAAAGTTGCTGCTTTAACAATTCTATTATAAACACTCAAACACAAGTGAGACAGGACAAAGGTTATGTTCTAGATTCTCCAGTGACCTTGCCTAAGAAACACAAGTATTTTCTCAAAACCCAGACTGAAAAGTTCGCCTTTGAAAACAGTTCCTGACCGCCAGTAGTGGGCTTCACCAATGCATATCAAATACAATTTAAAGCTTTGTGACAATTCTTAATGGGAGGTAAATTATTAAACCGCTAAAGCATTTTGTCCAGCTTTAGTAGCCTAAAAGTCAATTTTCCAACGCAAGTCTCTAAGCGCAGCACGCTTAACCTGGTTAAGGATTGTTGCTGGGCTCCCAGACCTGGCTCACGTGTGGCCGGGCAAGCAGCCGTGCCGGCACAATGAACCAGAAAGCAGGAAAATGAGTAGCTGAGACAAAGGGGAAGACAGACAGACTGCTTTTTCAGGAACAATGACAGCTTAAGCATATGTCAAATATGATCTGAGTCCGTCACACTGGCTGCGTCTAGTCAGTAAGGAGAGGGATAGGTGGGATTAATCTCTTTCAGAGGCCTCTTAGATAACGCATGGACTGTTCCTCCAGAAATGCCTCACTGTACCAGCTAACTGCCCAGAACCAGCTGAAAATGAAGCTTTGCTTGTAGATAACCGAAGCTGGATGACTTGAGAATCCTTTTTTTTTTTTAAATTTTACGTGAGCCTTTTCTTTCCCCATCTGCCAAGTTTGAATTGAGAGTTGGTGCTAAATGTTACCAACCACATCAAATCCTGTCCTGTGAGTGGAGTGACGTTGGCTTCCCCTGCAGTGAGAAACAGGAGCACTGGCTAATTGAGTGGTAACATTAGAAGGGAGTTAGGTTTTGTTTTTGTTGGATTTTTCACAACAGGAGAATTTTAGCATACACACTCATGCAATTAGCATGGTATTATAATGGGGTTTACCCTCTGGCTGTACATGCACCGCTTAAGAGATGCAAAACCTGATAAAATCTCATATAAAGGAGATATTCATAATCATTTCAGCTGTAATTTTTAAAAGGAAAAGCCACATGCAGATTAAGTTACAAGAAGGAGGAAATAATTACAGCAGTGCAGTGTCCACTCTTCCTCACTTCACTGCAATGCCCAGAGCCCCCTGGAAGCTGTTCCGAGCTCAGAGCGTGAGGCCGGTCACCACTAAGGAAGAACAAACAAATGGACAGGAACAGATCAGGCAGTCATCAGCGCTGGAGAAGTACAGCCCGTCTGGGGATGACTACGGACCGGAGCGAGGCGAGGCACTGACAAAAGGTAGCTCCTGCACTCACGCAGTGGCCAGAGACACAAGTCCAGGTGAAAATCTTATCGTACACACGAACTTTATTACCTATCTGCTTACTCTAAGCAGCAAAGCAGGGCCCACAAGACAGACACACCTAACACAAACACCGACGGAAGGGCAGCCATATATTTTCACCCACCGTTCATGGATTTAGGAAGTTTCCAGAAAAAGTATTTACTATCCTACGCAAATTATTGTCTGCAGAGAGCCCCTCGTAGCTGCAGCACGGAGGATTAACCAGTTTCTAACAGAGTTTGAAAGAACGCACTGAGTACAAGCTGGTACCTACAGCAAAACTTCCAGCACGCAAGCTGGAAAAATAAAATAAGGTTTCGGTGTTAAAAGACATTATCAAAAAGAACAGCTGTAATTTTTTGATATTTAAGAAATGGATGTGCTGTTAATGAGTTTCAGGTCACTGTTGCTCTGCAGCAGTCTCCAACTGGCAATACTTCAGAGATGCTAAAATGAAATATTAACAGTGGGCAAAAAGAATTCCTTATTTTGAGAGATATGATAGGAAAGCAAACTGGAAAAGGTAGCGGAGGAGATAGTTCTGAGCAAAACTTGGATTTCATTTAGATTTAATTTTGAGACACAGGCATCCAAGTGTGATATGAGGAACCGTGCAGCAGTGCAATGGCTGTAGGGGCAAGAGCTCAACAGATCTGCTGGAGGATGTAACAGCGCAACACCCGCTGCCCTCTCTCAGATGGGTGGTTTACTCTTACAAAATACCTTTTACAACACAAGCAAGCAGCTTGCTTTACTGTCTGCCTGAGGCGCAAAGAGTCCCATGAGCTTGCCCTGGGACTCCACCCAAGCGGGACAGCGCACTGAGGCGCGGTTCTCCCCCGTTTCACCCATCTTTGGAGGTCAGCTTTGCACCAGCTCCAGCGCTCATTCCCACAGCCCGTCACTTGACAGCAAATGGACAAGAAGTTATTTGCAGACTGATACGGATTGACAAAAGTTCGGTGATATTCACAGACAAAAATAGAAACTTCTTATGCTTTCAGACATCTGGAACCTACAAAAATATATTCTACCAGCTAAATATTTTCCTAAAATTTAAGCAAGTGAAGCAGGTTTTACATCTGGGAATTTGCATTTGATCAATGATTTGTGTGTGTCCTAAAGACACTGAAGAGAAAATAAGTTCCATAAGAAGATTATTAAAAAAAAGACAATTTAATTAACTTACTACCCATGTGCATTCACAACATTTCCTTAAGTCTTCTCAAAATATGCCACAAGAATACTGTAAGGTAATAAAAAAATACTCCAAAGCCCCCTGTACTGTAGGGTACTCTAAATGGCCCAGTCCTTCCCACACACACTCCTGACAGGTGGCCTTTTTAGAGGCACAGCATTCAGCCAGAGAAAGAAAACACTGAACACAAGGTAACAGATTCCATAAGCCTGAAGAAAACACCTTGATTTAACTTCCACTAAAAGGTATTTTATGTGAAAGGGTTAAGCAACTCGTTCTTCCTACCACCCTTCAAAGGTGTGCTTCACTCCCGTCTCGCTCAGCTGCCAAATGCAGACCTCTCCAGAGCTCCTTTTTCAACCAGAGATGTCCTAAAAAGCCTTTTAATGTTGCGTTGTAATCACACCCTCAAGCATGTGCGCCATTATCACTTATTCTTTAAAAATCAGAGCTAAAAGCAAAACTGATTACTGCAAGAAATCTGTCTCCTTGAACAAGAACTGATTCAGAGTATCTTACTTAAAAGAAGGGATAGAAAATTAAAGGGATACTGTTACGGTTAATATCTTTAAAAATGTTTAATTTGTCTTCCTTCATGGAAGCTTAAAACTGAAACTGCTTTCCAAATCAAATTTATTTCCCCATTTACACCAATTTTTTTTGGCTATGCTTGTGACCTTTTTATTTACTTCTCAACTGCCTATATGAACCACAGCTAGAATAAGTTACTCCACGATACAGGACATTTATTCCAATATATTTTTAAATTCCATTACAGTAATTCTTTTCTTTTTCTTTAGTCAATGGCATACCTCTGTCTGTGATGTCCATAAGCAAATAACATGCCCAATAAACGTATAAATCTCCACCTAGTTTTGTACCTCTTTCCTCTCTAGTTCTGAAGCATATACCACAATTACATAAAATACTATGTTCCTGGCCCAATTCACTGACCTCTATTCCCATTCCCACTTGCCAGCCAAGGAAAACCCAAGTGCGAAACCTTCGTCTCCACGTCCAACAAGCCTCCAGGCTCTGGCACAGTTCCTAGGATATTCTTGCACCTCCACAGCAAAGTAGGTTAATAAAGTCTCTGGTCATAGCCTCTGGACAGACACCTGGTTTCCCTCAATACCGTCCCCAGCATCCCAAGATTCCCTGTCAGCTCTCCCTTGCACCTCTCACCCTCCCTGCCACCCTCTCCCCAGCGTGGGGGAACGGGGACAAAACAAAACAACAAAAAACAGTGACTAAACTCCTTTTTGCCTCATGACGCTGATGAAGCTACACAGTTAATCACTGTGAACAGCACCGTTCCCCACCTCAATCAATACCTCAAAACTTCATCTTCCAGGTTAAATCTATCACACTTCAGCCACTCACTTTTTTTTGCCACTATCATGTTTGGCTGTTTGCCAGCACATGAAGAAATCAGAAGAGTATTCAAACCAAAGTCTGCAACAAATATTTGAAACACCACTTCACTCCAAAGTAATTACACTCCAGTGTTCTCTGCTCCACCAAGGGAAATCGCTTTATCTGCTGGTTGAGTATTAAGCCTCAGGACTTTGAGACATTTGTTCCATGAGGCTCACAGTACCTTTTAATTTTATGCAATACTGCTGTTTGTATTCATCTCCCCAAATTCTGTAGTAATGATAAATCTATGAAGAGTCATCAAGGTTTTTATCTGGAAGAGGCAAATCTTATTTACTGATCTGTCAAGTTTCAACTTACATCCTGCCCATTCCTTGTTATAATACAAATATTTACTACAATATTGCAGAACACAGTGCTGCAACTCAGAATACTTCTTAGTTGCCACTGTCTCTTCCATTCCCCTCACCAGAAACTACTTTAGACAACACAATTTTGATCTGTCTTGCACCGGAATGGATATTAGAATCACAGAATTTAGAATTAAGTAATGTTTGAAACATTACTTAAAACATACATTAGGCTACATTTAACACCACCAAAGTGAACACCAATATTTAACAATGGCCAGAGTAAACAGTAACCAGGGACATCTCAAGTCTTCCTCTACTGAACACACCAAAACTAAGAGCTGAGAAACGAAACGAAAAGCACATCTGACAAAAGCTCTTTTAGCACTACCTCTTCCAGAGACAATCAGCTTTTTCTCATAATGGCAACTCAAACCGAGGATAATCCTTTCTGTATTTCAACAACAGTGGTAAAGAGCCAAACTACACTAATGGCAACTTCATCACTGTTTTATTCAAGGCAACTGGACACCACATTTTCTGATGATTCCTCTGTACATTTTACTCATGTAAATTGTTGTAAACTGCTCATTTTCTTCCCTGTGCAAAGATGCCTATGTGATCCTCACTGCACAGTCATTCCTGTGGAATTACTGTAGGGACAGAGGGGACACAAACAAAACACACATAAGTTTGGAACAAACTCATAACTTCTACAATCTGGAAGTCTAGAATACGGTTTAGGGTTATGGGATATTTTTTGGAACATGGAAGAAGTGCTTTTTATTTTAGCATATGCTAATGAAGAATTAAGAAAGATCCACAACCTCTCAAAGAAAAAACGAAAAAGGCTCATATTTATTAACAGAGCGTTTAAAGAGACATCAGTTTCCCATTACCATGAACCAGTGAATGATCCTCTGTCACACACCATCAAGTCTCATAGTGCTGTAAAAATTCCACCTATTTCCTTGACAGTCTCAATTACATCCGAGCCAGAACCACTCCTTTTCATCACATTCGAAAGGCAATTTCAGAAATATTAAGATATTAGAGTGACAGACTAAAACAGACAGGTAGATAGTACCTCTGAATTAACAGCCTGCTCAGAGCGATACCAGACGTTTTAAAACTCTTCCTTGTCTGCAACAGGCAGTATGTGCAACAAATACAATTTCTCACCTTGTTGATAATTCCATGCAAAATCGTTTGGCTCACTACACAAATGACTGAAATTCTGTAAAATTTGCACAATCTAAATCTTCAGGTAAAAGCAAGCCTTTGTCTATATATTTTTTTAAAGTAACTGCTGGTACTGAGCACTGGTCAGTATCGTTCTCCTCAAAGTTGAAGCCCTTTAACCTCAACCTTCTGCCTTGTAATGCTTCCCAAGGCTTAACAAACACGACCCCCTTTCCAACTGTGACCAAGTATCTGACCACCACTCAAACAAGTAATAAAGTTTTTCTGCAAGACGGGACAGCATCTCTATGCCAGTATCACATCCCACCCTGTCTGAAGCAAAGCGCACCTTCGCTGATGGTTTGTTAAAGCCTGTGAACGAACACTGAGCTTCAGAAGTGAGGAATTCTCCCACTGAAGTCTATCCAAATGTTTAATAACTGCATAATAATACAGGAACAAAATGAATGATCAACATAAAACCAGTAATGACTGATTTTTGCTGGTCTCTACTGCTGACTTTATTTTCGTTTCCTTTTCCAGGATAATATTTTCAGATTGAAGTAGAATTGAGTAATAAATTCATTACAATGGATCAATAGCTGAAACATCTATTACTGATATCATCAACCACACCAAACTCTCAGAGATTAAAAGATAAAGAACTTCAAGAATAAAATGAAAGAGAAGTTACCGCCGAGCTCTTGGCCGACACGCGGTGTATTCGCTATTGCTAAACAGACCATGCCATGCATTTCCTTTACGGGCATTCACAAATTCAGGAGAGATCACACAGCACGGTCTTGCCCCTTTAATCCCATCCTTCCCTACTATTTATTACATTAGCTTTATGTCTTCATTTCACACATTTGACCAGGGCCTGGAGGTGCGATATCCTCACTGGCCAACAAGCAATGTCACTGGCTTGAGTTACAAAAGGTGTCGTAAAACAGAGCAGCAAAATCCAGAGGTTTATTGAAAGCCCTTGTCCCCTGTTTCTCTCTAACGGCTGCTGCTGGCAGGATGGTTGCCCTACCCACTGGTGAAAAGTTTTATTTTTTCGTAAGAGTAAACGTCCTAGAGACTTGTCAGCACACCACAAAAACCAACCAAACCAGTTAATCTCACTTGGTGCCAGTGCCCGGCGCTGGAGGAGGCTGCAAGCTCACGAGGACAGCCCAGCTCTTCAACATACCACAGGATCTCCTTCCTTCCCTCCAAAAAAACCTACCTGAACTGTTGCAAACCAAACCAATTTACATCCTACACAGCAGCTCTTTTGGTTTCACAACTTTCTCCTAAGCAACTGGGATGCCAGACCTGCAGGGCTCTTGTCTAACCTGTGCGTTCCAAAGCCACGTTTAGTTTTAAACGATCTCCGTGAACTGACCCAAAAATCCTAATAAATGTTTGTCTATTCTGAGTCAGCCAAAAACCTTGTGATAACATAAAGCACCACCATGGGTGTAACTCCAGACTTGGGACATTCCAAAGTAAAATACAGACTCTTGGAAGAAACGTCGAATTTCAAAAGGGAATGAAATTAATGACTCCAAAGCACTTTAAACCCATATTTTAAACAATAGTTCATTATGAAACACAAATGATTACAGAGGGATTGCCTTTACTAGGTCATATGATAGGTGACAAAACCTTCTTGGGAAAACTGTGGGAGTGATACATTTAATATTCAAATTACCAAATATCTGCTAGTTCTTCATGTTTTGGATGAGTAAACAGTAGCATAAAAATGATAAGGTGGCATGCCCGAGAGAGAGAGATCAGAGAAAAAGCCACAAGTAGGTCAAGGCTGGTCCCGATTCTGTCAACATTCACCTACTTTTCTTCAACTTCTTCAGAAAACAATAAACAATCCAAACCTTAAGAACATAAATGCTTTTCTCCTTCAGCAGGGGCAAAAGGAAAACTGCAATTCAGATTCTGGGCTTGGGTTACTGTCAATGCCCTGCTGTCAAACACACAGGGGAAGATCTTAATCCTGACTTTTCAAATACGAGGAACAAATGTGCTCAGAAAAGCACTTGGATACCTTAAACTAACAATAATAACCTAAAATCAAATAAAAGGTGCTTTCAATTTAATAATTAAAAACTGCTTGTAGTTAAGCTGTTAGGTAGAACTCTTAATCGCTTGAATTAAATCAGGTGACCTATAGGAAAACAGATGTAAAAAAAATACTTTTGCCTCTCAGTATTGCTTTATGTTAGAATAATTACTCATAAAGACTGAAGCATGCAGGATCTGTGCTGGTTGTTCTTCAGCCATTGACACAGAAGTATTCCACGGAGCACCCACGGGGACGCTCCCTTTCGAGAAGCAGTCTGAGCTATACGGAGAAAATAAACATCCTGCTCTGCCAGATCATCAGTTAAGGGCTTTAAGAATTAAAGCTGAAAAGGATTCTAGCTGGTCTTCATTTCATATTCTTTTGTTCCAGTTCATGACCTGAATATTCACCGGTGAAGCAGCAGACTGACAATTCCAGCCACTGTCACACGAGTGACAGCTCAGGCACAGCGGCTGGGAAACTCCTCCTCAACCCAATGCAGCTCCGGAATTAAAAGCCGATCTTTCCAACCAGGTATTTAATATACTTGTTGGCAAGGACGAGGCATATAAAAAAAATCTGAAAACATCATGGGCAGTAACAGTGAATTCATTCGGTCAATTCAAAACAGTGAGAGGAATAAGGCATGAGGAAAAGCACAGTTTTCCCTATTTAAATTAACAGCGATTACGTAGGAGCTTCTCACCTCAACCATTTGAATTTCAACATAAAAATAAGGTAGCCATTAGTTATTACTCGTTCTGGTTTTTTCACTTTAAAGAGCTGGGTATTTTTACTGATACAACCCTCCGTTGGTTTTATGTTTGGGTTTTGTTTGGGTTTTCTTCGTTTACATATGTGGAACCACAAGAGGCATACACCATTAACCTCCACTGTCCTGGAACTGTACATCATGTTAACAAGAGGACACTTGCCCTTCGCAAAACTATTGGCAGATCTTCATTCTCCAAGATGTCACACTCAGCCCGTGCCTATCCCTGTTTGTCCTGGACATGTCTTTGCAATTGAAATGGGAATCACAACTTGAAAAATGCTTATTGAATGGAAGACTCCTCACTTGGGTTAAAAAACAACAAAGAGCACCTCAGCTTTTCTTGTATTGTTCTGATTGTCTTTGTTAATGTACATGAAGAGTTAAGGGCTAGTTTGCAGATGCACCTTTCTGAACCGCGAGCCACAGCTCAAGCCAGATGCAGCAGCTGTTGAAGTTAAGGCATGTTTGGACACTAAGTACTCTACACAGTCCACATCTGTAACCTTGGGCAGCACTGCGTCATGCATATTAATTTTATGAATCTCATATCTTTCCATGACCTATTGATCCACATCCCTTCAGTCAGTCAGAACAATAACAAAAAGAATAATTCTTCTTCATCTACACACCCACAAGCTACAAATGAACATCAAGGAATTCTGGGCTACAGGATTTCAAAAGCATTTCGGGAGAACACAGGGGAGTCAGGAAGCACTAAGAAATTCAGAAAATTCTCTTCTTCAGTTTACCTAAACGCACCAGCCTAGGAACTGATAAAATTAAGAAGGATGGATTGCAAGCAGTCTGAGAATAACTGATCTTTTCTCTTCCTTCCTCCACAAAGCTTATCTGCAAGATATTCTCTCTCCAAATAAGAGATCTGAAGTACATGAGCCAACAAGAATTTACAGAAACATCTGAAGAAAAATTACATCACTATATGAGAACAGCCATTTTAACAACGCTTTTGTTCTGCTTCCTATGTCATCTCGGGGGGAGGCGGCGGGAAGGCTCTTATTTAGGGCTTTCTAATAGTTCCGTATCAGTTGTCAAGGGCCTTTAAAAATGAAGACAAGAGGAAGCCAAAAGCAACTCTGATAAACGACAGAAAGACAGGAACGTCTACTCAGCAGTTGGTGCACTGTGAGCTTCCATGGCACAGGAGCACCAGGCTTCAGTGAAACAGGCTCAAAACTGACTGTGATACAACATTTCCCTTCACCCACAAACTAGGAATCAAAACAGTTAAAAGAGAAATAAAATGGTTTCCAGCGAAGCCAAGTCCCCTGACCCAGCCCACACATTAGACTCTCCCGCTTCTCACCTACAACTAGCCTGGCTTTCCGGTCTCGTTCGCAGCGCTCCACAGGTGCCAGCACAGATCTTAGCAAGTACTTCGCGTGAAGATGGCTCATTTCTGAAAATCGCTACTACCTTGCTATTCATAGACAAATATTCTTCAATAGTTACAAGCATTTATTTTAAATAAAATAATAAAATGCATTATCTGAAATTAAAAACCTGTGCACACTTTCAGGAGAGAAAGGAAAGACAGTAGCTTTTCAGGAAAAAAATAATAATGTAGATCAAAGCCAGAATAACTACTTGACCATCAGTTCAATACCAACCTCAGCTTTATTGCTGCCATTAAGCAAAGGCTCTATTCTGACACTACATTAGCTTACGAAATGAGGAAAACTGTGAGCACCGCCTGGTGGTGCCAGGATAATGGAGAAAAATACTGCCATGAAACCAGGAATAGATGTAGCATTAAAATTTGGAATAGCACCATTCCAAAATGACAAGGAAACTAAAACACCAGTTTCTCTGGTGAACATTTTTCCTGCACCTATTAAAACGTATTTGCATAAGAAAAAGAATGGGAGAAGGAAAATACTTCTCTACAGTCCGAGGATTCCTGCATTTTCCTGTATATTTTACTTTTCCACAAAATTTCCTGCAAGAGTTCTTGAATGGAAAGCTCTGAATTTATTATTTTTCAAATTACACATAACTACCATCACAACATGTTCTAAGAAAATTAAAGAAATAACAGAAGAAAATTCATCAAAATACATATTCTATACAATTATACTGCCATAACAATTCTGGAGTTATATCCAACAACACAAACAGCATCATAATTCCACTCACACACGTATGCTTCCAAGCCTTTATAGAAAAAAGCCACATCAGGAAATTAAAGAACGATACTACTAGGACACAGTGATTCCGCTACAGCCCTCGTGATTAAAGCTCAAATTCTTGCTAAGCACTTTTAAACACTG